>NW_025063371.1:0-12920 GCF_018153295.1 Drosophila grimshawi
AAGATATGGCTATTTATTTCAAGGTTGACCCTATTTAATGTTTGCCTTATATTTTCTATTAATCGAAGAATATCCCTTAATATCTTTCTTAGATGAGTCGGAAGTCAAATTATTTTAATGCAGTTTTGTTCCAAAGATCGAGTGAATTCTAAAAACACCTCTACGATTGAAATGGGGCAGTTTTGGACGAAGATATGGCCATTTATTTCAAGGTAGACCCTATTTAATGCTTTCCATATATTTTCTGTTAATCAAGAATATCCCTTAATATCTTTCTTAGATGAGTCGGAAGTCAAATTATTTTAATGCAGTTTTGTTCCAAAGATCGAGTGAATTCTAAAAACACCTTTAAATTTGAAATGGGGCAATTTTTGACGAAGATATGGCCATTTATTTCAAGGTAGACCCTATTTAATGCTTTCCATATATTTTCTATTTATCGAAGAATATCCCTTAATATCTTTCTTAGATGAGTCGGAAGTCAAATTATTTTAATGCAGTTTTGTTTTAAAGATTAAGTGAATTCTAAAAACACCTATATGATTGAAATGGGGCAATTTTTGACGAAGATATGGCTATTTATTTCAAGGTAGACCCTATTTAATGCGTTCCATATATTTTCTGTTAATCAACAATATCCCTTATTATCTTTCTTAGATGAGTCGGAAGTCAAATTATTTTAATGCAGTTTTGTTTCGAAGAGTGAGTGAATTCTAAAAAAAACCTTTATAATTGAAATGGGACAATTTTTGACGAAGATATGGCCATTTATTTCAAGGTAGAGGCTATTTAATGCTTTCCATATATTTTCTATTTATCGAAGAATATCCCTTAATATCTCTCTTAGATGAGTCGGAAGTCAAATTATTTTAATGCAGTTTTGTTTCAAAGATTAAGTGAATTCTAAAAACACCTTTATAATTGAAATGGGGCAATTTTTGACGAAAATATGGCCATTTATTTCAAGGTAGACCCTATTTAATGCTTTCCAAATATTTTCTATTTATCGAAAAATATCCCTTAATATCTTTCTTAGATGAGTCGGAAGTCAAATTATTTTAATGCAGTTTTGTTCCAAAGATCAAGTGAATTTTAAAAACACCTTTATACTTGAAATGGGGCAATTTTTGACGAAGATATGGCCATTTATTTCAAGGTAGACCCTATTTAATGCTTTCCATATATTTTCTATTTATCGAAGAATATCCCTTAATATCTTTCTTAGATGAGTCGGAAGTCAAATTATTTTAATGCAGTTTTGTTCCGAAGATTGAGTGAATTCTAAAAACACCTTTATAATTGAAATGGGGCAACTTTTGACGAAGATATGGCCATTTATTTCAAGGTAGACCCTATTTAATGCTTTCCATATATTTTCTGTTAATCGAAGAATATCCCTTAATATCTTTCTTAGATGAGTCGGAAGTCAAATTATTTTAAAGCAGTTTTGTTTCAAAGATTAAGTGAATTCTAAAAACACCTTTATAATTGAAATGGGACAATTTTTGACGAAGATATGGCCATTTATTTCAAGGTAGACCCTATTTAATGCTTTCCATATATTTTCTATTTATCGATGAATATCCCTTAATATCTTTCTTAGATGAGTCGGAAGTCAAATTATTTTAAAGCAGTTTTGTTTCAAAGATCGAGTGAATTCTAAAAAACACCTTTATAATTGAAATGGGGCAATTTTTTACGAAGATATGGCCATTTATTTCAAGGTAGACCCTATTTAATGCTTTCCATATATTTTCTATTTATCGAAGAATATCCCTTAATATCTTTCTTAGATGAGTCGGAAGTCAAATTATTTTAATGCAGTTTTGTTCCAAAGATCGAGTGAATTCTAAAAACACCTTTCTACTTGAAATGGGGCAACTTTTGACGAAGATATGGCCATTTATTTCAAGGTAGACCCTATTTAATGCTTTCCATATATTTTCTGTTAATCAAGAATATCCCTTAATATCTTTCTTAGATGAGTCGGAAGTCAAATTATTTTAATGCAGTTTTGTTCCAAAGATCGATTGAATTCTAAAAACACCTTTATAATTGAAATGGGGCAATTTTTTACGAAAATACGACCATTTATTTCAAGGTAGACCCTATTTAATGCTTTCCATATATTTTCTATTTATCGATGAATATCCCTTAATATCTTTCTTAGATGAGTCGGAAGTCAAATTATTTTAATGCAGTTTTGTTCCAAAGATTGAGCGAATTATAAAAACACCTTTATAATTGAAAGGGGGCAATTTGAGACAAAGATATGGCCATTTATTTCAAGGTAGACCCTATTTAATGCTTTCCATATATTTTCTATTTATCGATGAATATCCCTTAATATCTTTCTTAGATGAGTCGGAAGTCAAATTATTTTAATGCAGTTTTGTTTCGAAGATTAAGTGAATTCTAAAAACACCTTTATAATTGAAATGGGGCAACTTTTGATGAAGATATGGCCATTTATTTCAAGGTAGACCCTATTTAATGCTTTCCATATATTTTCTGTTAATCGAAGAATATCCCTTAATATCTTTCTTAGATGAGTCGGAAGTCAAATTATTTTAATGCAGTTTTGTTCCAAAGATCGAGTGAATTCTAAAAACACCTTTATAATTAAAATGGGGCAATTTTTTACGAAGATACGACCATTTATTTCAAGGTAGACCCTATTTAATGCTTTCCATATATTTTCTATTTATCGATGAATATCCCTTAATATCTTTCTTAGATGAGTCGGAAGTCAAATTATTTTAATGCAGTTTTGTTCCAAAGATCGAGTGAATTCTAAAAACACCTTTATAATTAAAATGGGGCAATTTTTTACGAAGATACGACCATTTATTTCAAGGTAGACCCTATTTAATGCTTTCCATATATTTTCTATTTATCGATGAATATCCCTTAATATCTTTCTTAGATGAGTCGGAAGTCAAATTATTTTAATGAAGTTTTGTTTCAAAGGTCGAGCGAATTCTAAAAACATCTTTATAATTGAAATGGGGCAATTTTTGACGAAGATATGGCCATTTATTTCAAGGTAGACCCTATTTAATGCTTTTCCATATATTTTCTGTTAATCAACAATATCCCTTAATATCTTTTTTAGATGAGTCGGAAGTCAAATTATTTTAATGCAGTTTTGTTCCAAAGATTGAGTGAATTCTAAAAACACCTTTATAATTGAAATGGGGCACTTTGAGACGAAGATATGGCTATTTATTTCAAGGTTGACCCTATTTAATGTTTGCCTTATATTTTCTATTAATCGATGAATATCCATTAATATCTTTCTTAGATGAGTCGGAAGTCAGTTTATTTTAATGCAGTTTTGTTCCAAAGATCGATTGAATTCTAAAAACACCTTTATAATTGAAATGGGGCAATTTGTGACGAAGATATGGCCATTTATTTCAAGGTAGACCCTATTTAATGCTTTCCATATATTTTCTATTTATCGAAGAATATCCCTTAATATCTTTCTTAGATGAGTCGGAAGTCAAATTATTTTAATGCAGTTTTGTTTCAAAGGTCAAGCGAATTCTAAAAACACTTTTATAATTGAAAGGGGGCAATTTTTGACGAAGATATGGCCATTTATTTCAAGGTAGACCCTATTTAATGCTTTCCATATATTTTCTATTTATCGAAGAATATCCCTTAATATCTTTCTTAGATGAGTCGGAAGTCAAATTATTTTAATGCAGTTTTGTTTCAAAGATTAAGTGAATTCTAAAAACACCTTTGTACTTGAAATGGGGCAATTTTTTACGAAGATATGGCCACTTATTTCAAGGTAGACCCTATTTAATGCTTTCCACATATTTTCTATTTATCGAAGAATATCCCTTAATATCTTTCTTAGATGAGTCGGAAGTCAAATTATTTTAATGCAGTTTTCTTTCAAAGATCGAGTGAATTCTAAAAACACCTTTATAATTGAAATGGGGCAATTTTTGACGAAGATATGGCCATTTATTTCAAGGTAGACCCTATTTAATGCTTTCCATATATTTTCTGTTAATCGAAGAATATCCCTTAATATCTTTCTTAGATGAGTCGGAAGTCAAATTATTTTAATGCAGTTTTGTTTCAAAGATCGAGTGAATTCTAAAAACACCTTTATAATTGAAATGGGGCAATTTTTGACGAAGATATGGCCATTTATTTCAAGGTAGACCCTATTTAATGCTTTCCATATATTTTCTATTTATCGATGAATATCCCTTAATATCTTTCTTAGATGAGTCGGAAGTCAAATTATTTTAATGCAGTTTTGTTCCAAAGATCGAGTGAATTCTAAAAACACCTTTACGATTGAAATGGGGCAGTTTTGGACGAAGATATGGCCATTTATTTCAAGGTAGACCCTATTTAATGCTTTCCATATATTTTCTGTTAATCGAAGAATATCCCTTAATATCTTTCTTAGATGAGTCGGAAGTCAAATTATTTTAATGCAGTTTTGTTTCAAAGATTGAGTGAATTCTAAAAACACCTTTATAATTGAAATGGGGCACTTTTAGACGAAGATATGGCCATTTATTTCAAGGTTGACCCTATTTAATGTTTGCCTTATATTTTCTATTAATCGAAGAATATCCCTTAATATCTTTCTTAGATGAGTCGGAAGTCAAATTATTTTAATGCAGTTTTGTTCCAAAGATCGAGTGAATTCTAAAAACACCTCTATGATTGAAATGGGGCGGTTTTGGACGAAGATATGGCCATTTATTTCAAGGTAGACCCTATTTAATGCTTTCCATATATTTTCTGTTTATCGAAGAATATCCCTTAATATCTTTCTTAGATGAGTCGGAAGTCAAATTATTTTAATGCAGTTTTGTTTCAAAGATTAAGTGAATTCTAAAAACACCTTTATAATTGAAATGGGGCAATTTTTGACGAAGATATGGCCATTTATTTCAAGGTAGACCCTATTTAATGCTTTCCATATATTTTCTGTTTATCGAAGAATATCCCTTAATATCTTTCTTAGATGAGTCGGAAGTCAAATTATTTTAATGCAGTTTTGTTTCGAAGATCGAGTGAATTCTAAAAACACCTTTATAATTGAAATGGGGCAATTTTTGACGAAGATATGGCCATTTATTTCAAGGTAGACCCTATTTAATGCTTTCCATATATTTTCTATTTATCGAAGAATATCCCTTAATATCTTTCTTAGATGAGTCGGAAGTCAAATTATTTTAATGCAGTTTTGTTTCAAGATCAAGTGAATTCTAAAAACACCTTTATAATTGAAATGGGGCAATTTTTGACGAAAATATGGCCATTTATTTCAAGGTAGACCCTATTTAATGCTTTCCATATATTTTCTATTTATCGAAGAATATCCCTTAATATCTTTCTTAGATGAGTCGGAAGTCAAATTAATTTTAATGCAGTTTTGTTCCAAAGATCAAGTGAATTCTAAAAACACCTTTATAATTGAAATGGGGCAATTTTTGACGAAGATATGGCCATTTATTTCAAGGTAGACCCTATTTAATGCTTTCCATATATTTTCTATTAATCGAAGAATATCCCTTAATATCTTTCTTAGATAAGTCGGAAGTAAAATTATTTTAATGCAGTTTTGTTCCAAAGATCGAGTGAATTCTAAAAACACCTTTATAATTGAAATGGGGCAATTTTTGACGAAGATATGGCCATTTATTTCAAGGTAGACCCTATTTAATGCTTTCCATATATTTTCTATTTATCGAAGAATATCCCTTAATATCTTTCTTAGATGAGTCGGAAGTCAAATTATTTTAATGCAGTTTTGTTTCAAAGATTAAGTGAATTCTAAAAACACCTTTATAATTGAAATGGGGCAATTTTTGACGAAGATATGGCCATTTATTTCAAGGTAGACCCTATTTAATGCTTTCCATATATTTTCTATTTATCGATGAATATCCCTTAATATCTTTCTTAGATGAGTCGGAAGTCAAATTATTTTAAAGCAGTTTTGTTTCAAAGATCGAGTGAATTCTAAAAACACCTTTATAATTGAAATGGGGCAATTTTTGACGAAGATATGGCCATTTATTTCAAGGTAGACCCTATTTAATGCTTTCCATATATTTTCTATTTATCGATGAATATCCCTTAATATCTTTCTTAGATGAGTCGGAAGTCAAATTATTTTAATGCAGTTTTGTTCCAAAGATCAAGTGAATTCTAAAAACACCTTTCTACTTGAAATGGGGCAATTTTTGACGAAGATATGGCCATTTATTTCAAGGTAGACCCTATTTAATGCTTTCCATATATTTTCTATTTATCGAAGAATATCCCTTAATATCTTTCTTAGATGAGTCGGAAGTCAAATTATTTTAATGCAGTTTTGTTCCAAAGATCGAGTGAATTCTAAAAACACCTTTATAATTGAAATGGGGCAATTTTTGACGAAGATATGGCCATTTATTTCAAGGTAGACCCTATTTAATGCTTTCCATATATTTTCTATTTATCGAAGAATATCCCTTAATATCTTTCTTAGATGAGTCGGAAGTCAAATTATTTTAATGCAGTTTTGTTCCAAAGATCGATTGAATTCTAAAAACACCTTTATAATTGAAATGGGGCAATTTTTGACGAAAATACGGCCATTTATTTCAAGGTAGACCCTATTTAATGCTTTCCATATATTTTCTATTTATCGATGAATATCCCTTAATATCTTTCTTAGATGAGTCGGAAGTCAAATTATTTTAATGCAGTTTTGTTCCAAAGATTGAGCGAATTCTAAAAACACCTTTATAATTGAAATGGGGCAATTTTGGACGAAGATATGGCCATTTATTTCAAGGTAGACCCTATTTAATGCTTTCCATATATTTTCTATTTATCGAATATCCCTTAATATCTTTCTTAGATGAGTCGGAAGTCAAATTATTTTAATGCAGTTTTGTTTCGAAGATTAAGTGAATTCTAAAAACACCTTTATAATTGAAATGGGGCAACTTTTGATGAAGATATGGCCATTTATTTCAAGGTAGACCCTATTTAATGCTTTCCATATATTTTCTGTTAATCAAGAATATCCCTTAATATCTTTCTTAGATGAGTCGGAAGTCAAATTATTTTAATGCAGTTTTGTTTCAAAGATCAAGTGAATTCTAAAAACACCTATATAATTAAAATGGGGCAATTTTTTACGAAGATATGGCCATTTATTTCAAGGTAGAGCCTATTTAATGCTTTCCATATATTTTCTATTTATCGATGAATATCCCTTAATATCTTTCTTAAATGAGTCGGAAGTCAAATTATTTTAATGCAGTTTTGTTTCAAAGATCGAGTGAATTCTAAAAACACCTATATAATTGAAATGGGGCAATTTTTTACGAAGATATGGCCATTTATTTCAAGGTAGACCCTATTTAATGCTCTCCATATATTTTCTATTTATCGATGAATATCCCTTAATATCTTTCTTAGATGAGTCGGAAGTCAAATTATTTTAATGAAGTTTTGTTTCAAAGGTCGAGCGAATTCTAAAAACATCTTTATAATTGAAATGGGGCAATTTTTGGACGAAGATATGGCCATTTATTTCAAGGTAGACCCTATTTAATGCTTTCCATATATTTTCTGTTAATCAACAATATCCCTTAATATCTTTCTTAGATGAGTCGGAAGTCAAATTATTTTAATGCAGTTTTGTTCCAAAGATTGAGTGAATTCTAAAAACACCTTTATAATTGAAATGGGGCACTTTGAGACGAAGATATGGCTATTTATTTCAAGGTTGACCCTATTTAATGTTTTCCTTATATTTTCTATTAATCGAAGAATATCCCTTAATATCTTTCTTAGATGAGTCGGAAGTCAGTTTATTTTAATGCAGTTTTGTTCCAAAGATCGATTGAATTCTAAAAACACCTTTATAATTGAAATGGGGCAATTTGTGACGAAGATATGGCCATTTATTTCAAGGTAGAGGCTATTTAATGCTTTCCATATATTTTCTATTTATCGAAGAATATCCCTTAATATCTTTCTTAGATGAGTCGGAAGTCAAATTATTTTAATGCAGTTTTGTTTCAAAGGTCAAGCGAATTCTAAAAACACTTTTATAATTGAAAGGGGGCAATTTTTGACGAAGATATGGCCATTTATTTCAAGGTAGACCCTATTTAATGCTTTCCATATATTTTCTATTTATCGAAGAATATCCCTTAATATCTTTCTTAGATGAGTCGGAAGTCAAATTATTTTAATGCAGTTTTGTTCCAAAGATTAAGTGAATTCTAAAAACACCTTTATAAATGAAATGGGACAATTTTTGACGAAGATATGGCCATTTATTTCAAGGTAGACCCTATTTAATGCTTTCCATATATTTTCTTTTAATCGAAGAATATCCCTTAATATCTTTCTTATATGAGTCGGAAGTCAAATTATTTTAATGCAGTTTTGCTCCAAAGATCAAGCGAATTCTAAAAACACCTTTATAATTGAAATGGGGCATTTTTTGACGAAGATATGGCCATTTATTTCAAGGTAGAGGCTATTTAATGTTTGCCTTATATTTTATATTATTCGAAGAATATCTCTTAATATCTTTCTTAGATGAGTCGGAAGTCAAATTATTTTAATGCAGTTTTGTTCTAAAGATCGAGTGAATTCTAAAAACACCTTTATAATTGAAATGGGGCAATTTTTTACGAAGATACGACCATTTATTTCAAGGTAGACCCTATTTTATGCTTTCCATATATTTTCTATTTATCGATGAATATTCCTTAATATCTTTCTTAGATGAGTCAGAAGTCAAATTATTTTAATGCAGTTTTGTTCCAAAGGTCGAGCAAATTCTAAAAACATCTTTATAATTGAAATGGGGCAATTTTGGACGAAGATATGGCCATTTATTTCAAGGTAGACCCTATTTAATGTTTGGCTTATATTTTCTATTAATCGAAGAATATCCCTTAATATCTTTCTTAGATGAGTCGGAAGTCAAATTATTTTAATGCAGTTTTGTTCCAAAGGTCGAGTGAATTCTAAAAACACCTTTATAATTGAAATGGGGCAATTTTTGACGAAGATATGGCCATTTATTTCAAGGTAGACTGTATTTAATGCATTCCATATATTTTCTATTTATCGAAGAATATCCCTTAATATCTTTCTTAGATGAGTCGGAAGTCAAATAATTTTAATGCAGTTTTGTTCCAAAGATCGATTGAATTCTAAAAACACCTTTATAATTGCAATGGGGCAATTTATGACGAAGATATGGCCATTTATTTCAAGGTAGACCCTATTTAATGCTTTCAATATATTTTCTATTTATCGAATATCCCTTAATATCTTTCTTAGATGAGTCGGAAGTCAAATTATTTTAATGCAGTTTTGTTCCAAATATCGAGTGAATTCTAAAAACACCTTTATAATTGAAATGGGGCAATTTTTGACGAAGATATGGCCATTTATTTCAAGGTATACCCTATTTAATGCTTTCCATATATTTTCTGTTTATCGAAGAATATCCCTTAATATCTTTCTTAGATGAGTCGGAAGTCAAATAATTTTAATGCAGTTTTGTTCCGAAGATTGAGTGAATTCTAAAAACACATTTATAATTGAAATGGGGCAACTTTTGACGAAGATATGGCCATTTATTTCAAGGTAGACCCTATTTAATGCTTTCCATATATTTTCTGTTAATCAAGAATATCCCTTAATATCTTTCTTAGATGAGTCGGAAGTCAAATTATTTTAATGCAGTTATATTTCAAAGATTGAGTAAATTCTAAAAACACCTTTATAATTGAAATAGGGCAATTTGCGACAAAGATATGGCCATTTATTTCAAGCTAGACCCTATTTAATGCTTTTCCATATATTTTTCTATTATTTCGAAGAATATCCCTTAATATCTTTCTTAGATAAGTCGGAAGTCAAATTCTTTTAATGCAGTTTTGTTTCAAAGATCGATTGAAATTCTAAAACAACTTTATATTGGAAATGGGGCAACTTTTGACGAAGATATGGCCATTATTTCAGTAGACCCTATTTAATGCTTTCCATATATTTTCTGTTAATCAACAATATCCCTTAATATCTTTCTTAGATGAGTCGAAAGTCAAATTATTTTAATGCAGTTTTGTTTCAAACATCAAGAGAATTCTAAAAACACCTTTTAATTGAAAGGGGGCAATTTTTGACGAAGATATGGCCATTTATATCAAGGTAGACCCTATTTAATGCTTTCCATATATTTTCTATTTATCGAAGAATATCCCTTAATATCTTTCTTAGATGAGTCGGAAGTCAAATTATTTTAATGCAGTTTTGTTCCAAAGATCGAGCGAATTCTAAAAACACCTTTATAATTGAAATGGGGCAATTTTTGACGAAGATATGGCCATTTATTTCAAGGTAGACCCTATTTAATGCTTTCCATATATTTTCTGTTAATCGAAGAATATCCCTTAATATCTTTCTTAGATGAGTCGGAAGTCAAATTAATTTAATGCAGTTTTGTTCCAAAGGTCGAGCGAATTCGAAAAACACCTTTATTATTGAAATGGGGCAATTTTTGACGAAGATATGGCCATTTATTTCAAGGTAGACCCTATTTAATGCTTTCCATATATTTTCTGTTTATCGAAGAATATCCCTTAATATCTTTCTTAGATGAGTCGAAAGTCAAATTATTTTAATGCAGTTTTGTTTCAAAGATCAAGCGAATTCTAAAAACACTTTTTTAATTGAAAGGGGGCAATTTTTGACGAAGATATGGCCATTTATTTCAAGGTAGACCCTATTTAATGCTTTCCATATATTTTCTATTTATCGAAGAATATCCCTTAATATCTTTCTTAGATGAGTCGGAAGTCAAATTATTTTAATGCAGTTTTGTTCCAAAGATCGAGCGAATTCTAAAAACACCTTTATAATTGAAATGGGGCAATTTTTGACGAAGATATGGCCATTTATTTCAAGGTAGAGGCTATTTAATGTTTGCCTTATATTTTATATTATTCGAAGAATATCTCTTAATATCTTTCTTAGATGAGTCGGAAGTCAAATTATTTTAATGCAGTTTTGTTCCAAAGATCGAGTGAATTCTAAAAACACCTTTATAATTGAAATGGGGCAATTTTTTACGAAGAAACGACCATTTATTTCAAGGTAGACCCTATTTAATGCTTTCCATATATTTTCTATTTATCGATGAATATCTCTTAATATCTTTCTTAAATGAGTCGGAAGTCAAATTATTTTAATGCAGTTTTGTTCCAAAGGTCGAGCGAATTCGAGAAGCACCTTTATTATTGAAATGGGGCAACTTTTGACGAAGATATGGCCATTTATTTCAAGGTAGACCCTATTTAATGCTTTCCATATATTTTCTGTTAATCAAGAATATCCCTTAATATCTTTCTTAGATGAGTCGGAAGTCAAATTATTTTAATGCAGTTTTGTTTCAAAGATCAAGTGAATTCTAAAAACACTTTTTTAATTGAAAGGGGGCAATTTTTGACGAAGATATGGCCATTTATTTCAAGGTAGACCCTATTTAATGCTTTCCATATATTTTCTATTTATCGAAGAATATCCCTTAATATCTTTCTTAGATGAGTCGGAAGTCAAATTATTTTAATGCAGTTTTGTTCCAAAGATCGAGCGAATTCTAAAAACACCTTTATAATTGAAATGGGGCAATTTTTGACGAAGATATGGCCATTTATTTCAAGGTAGACCCTATTTAATGCTTTCCATATATTTTCTGTTAATCAAGAATATCCCTTAATATCTTTCTTAGATGAGTCGGAAGTCAAATTAATTTAATGCAGTTTTGTTCCAAAGATCGAGTGAATTCTAAAACACTTTTATAATTGAAATGGGGCAATTTTGACGAAGATATGGCCTTTTTTTTCAAGGTAGGGGCTTTTTTATTTTTTCCTTTTTTTTTTTTTTTTTTGAAGAATATTTCTTAATATTTTTTTTAGATGAGTTGGAGGTAAAATATTTTTTTAAAGTTTTTTTTTTAAAAAAATTAAAAATTAAAAAAAACCTTTATAATTGAAATGGGGCAATTTTTTACGAAGATACGGCCATTTATTTCAAGGTAGACCCTATTTAATGCTTTCCATATATTTTCTATTTATCGAAGAATATCTCTTAATATCTTTCTTAGATGAGTCGGAAGTCAAATTATTTTAATGCAGTTTTGTTCCAAAGATCGAGCGAATTCGAAAAACACCTTTATAATTGAAATGGGGCAATTTTTGACGAAGATATGGCCATTTATTTCAAGGTAGACCCTATTTAATGCTTTCCATATATTTTCTATTTATCGATGAATATCCCTTAATATCTTTCTTAGATGAGTCGGAAGTCAAATTATTTTAATGCAGTTTGTTCCAAAGATCGAGTGAATTCTAAAAACACCTTTATAATTGAAATGGGGCAATTTTTGACGAAGATATGGTCATTTATTTCAAGGTAGACCCTATTTAATGCTTTCCATATATTTTCTATTTATCGATGAATATCCCTTAATATCTTTCTTAGATGAGTCGGAAGTCAAATTATTTTAATGCAGTTTTGTTTCAAAGATCGAGCGAATTCTAAAAACACTCTTTATAATTGAAATGGGGCAATTTTTGACGAAGATATGGCCATTTATTTCAAGGTAGACCCTATTTAATACTTTCCATATATTTTCTATTTATCGATGAATATCCCTTAATATCTCTCTTAGATGAGTCGGAAGTCAAATTATTTTAATGCAGTTTTGTTCCAAAGATCGAGTGAATTCTAAAAACACCTTTATAATTGAAGATGGGGCAATTTTTGACGAAGATATGGCCATTTATTTCAAGGTAGACCCTATTTAATGCTTTCCATATATTTTCTATTTATCGAAAGAATATCCCTTAATA
>NW_025063372.1:0-24157 GCF_018153295.1 Drosophila grimshawi
CAATTATTGGCGAAGATACATCCGTTTGAATTTGGAAACAGAGACTTAAAACGTCAATTTCTTCGAAATGGACTTCGAGACTAAATATATTTTCAGCTTTTGATGCAGAATCAAAATATAATAAAAGGGCTTCATAATGTGGAAAGAAATTCTAACTTCTGACAATTATTGCGAAGATACATCCCTTGAATTTGGAAAACCGAAACTTGAAACGTCGGCCTTCGAAATGACTTCGCGACTAAGACATTTTCAGCTTTTGATGAGAGTCAAAATATATAAAAAGGGCTTCATAATGTTGAAAGAAATTCTGACTTCTGCCAATTATTGGCGAAGATACATCCGTTTGAATTTGGAAACAGGAAACTTAAAACGTCAATTTCTCGAAATTGACTTCGAGACTACATATTTTCAGCTTTGAAGCAGAGTCAAAATATATAAAAAGGGCTTCATAATGTTGAAAGAAATTCTAACTTCTGACAATTATTGGCGAAGATACATCCGTTTGAATTTGGAAACCGAAACTTAAAACGTCAATTCTCTCGAAATGACTTCGCGACTACATATTTTCAGCTTTTTGATGCAGAGTCAAAATTTATAATAAAAGGGCTTCATAATGTTGAAAGAAATTCTAACTGCTGACAATTATTGGCGAAGATACATCCGTTTGAATTTGGAAACCGAAACTTAAAACGTCAATTTCTCGAAATGACTTCGCGACTACATATTTTCAGCTTTTGATACAGAGTCAAAATATATAAAAAGGGCTTCATAATGTTGAAAGAAATTCTAACTTCTGACAATTATTGGCGAAGATACATCCGTTTGAATTTGGAAACAGAAACTTAAAACGTCAATTTCTCGAAATGGCTTCGCGACTACATACCTCTTCAGCTTTTGATGCAGAGTCAAAATATAATAAAAGGGCTTCATAATGTTGAAAGAAACTTCTAACTTCTGACAATTATTGGCGAAGATACATCCGTTTGAATTTGGAAACAGAAACTTAAAACGTCAATTTCTCGAAATGACTTCGAGACTACATATTTTCAGCTTTTGATGCAGAGTCAAAATATATAAAAAGGGCTTCATAATGTTGAATGAAATTCCTAACTTCTGACAATTATTGGCGTAGATACTTCCGTTTGAATTTGGAAACAGAGACTTAAAACGTCAATTTCTCGAAATGACTCCGAGACTACATATTTTCAGCTTTTGATGCAGAGTCAAAATATATAAAAAGGGCTTCATAATGTTGAAAGAAATTCGAACTTCTGACAATTATTGGCGAAGATACATCCGTTTGAATTTGGAAACAGAAACTTAAAACGTCAATTTCTCGAAATGACTTCGAGACTACATATTTTTCAGCTTTTGATGCATAGTCAAAATATAAGAAAAAGGGCTTCATAATGTTGAAAGAAATTCTAACTTCTGACAATTATTGGCTGAAGATACATCCGTTTGAATTTGGAAACAGAAACTTCAAACGTCAATTTCTCGAAATGACTTCGATGACTACATATTTTCAGCTTTTGATGTACAGTCAAAATATAAAAAAAGGGCTTCATAATGTTGAAAGAAATTCCCAACTTCTGACTATTATTGACGAAGATACATCCGTTTGAACTTAGAAACAGAAACTTTAAATGTCAATTTTTCGAAATGACTTCGAGACTACACATATTTTCAGCTTTTGCGTACAGGGTCAAAATATAAAAAAAGGGCTTCATAATGTTGATTGATACTCCAACTTCTGACAATTATTGGCGAAGATAGATCCGTTTGAATTTGGAAACAGAAACTTAAAACGTCAATTTCACGAAATGACTTCGAAACTACATATTTTCAGCTTTTGATGCAGAATCAAAATATATAAAATGGGCTTCATAATGTTGAAAGAAATTCTAACTTCTGACAATTATTGGCGAAGATACATCCGTTTGAATTTGGAAACCGAAACTTAAAACGTCAATTTCTCGAAATGACTTCGCGACTACATATTTTCAGCTTTTGATGCAGAATCAAAATATATAAAAAGGGCTTCAGAATGTTGAAAGAAATTCTAACTTCTGACAATTATTGGCGAAGATACATCCGTTTGAATTTGGAAACAGAAACTTAAAACGTCAATTTCTCGAAATGGACTTCGAGACTACATATTTTCAGCTTTGATGCATAGTCAAAATATATTAAAAAGGGCCTTCATAATGTTGAAAGAAATTCTAACTTCTGACAATTATTGGCGAAGATACATCCGTTTGAATTCGGAAACAGAAACTTAAAACGTCAATTTCTCGAAATGACTTCGAGACTACATATTTTCAGCTTTTGATGCATAGTCAAAATATATAAAAAGGGCTTCATAATGTTGAAAGAAATTCTAACTTCTGACAATTATTGGTGAAGATACATCCGTTTGAATTTGGGAAAAGAAACTTAAACCGCCAATATCTCGAAATGACTTCGAGACTACATATTTTTCAGCTTTTGATGCAGAATCAAAATATATAAAAAGGGGTTCATAATGTTGAAAGAAATTCTAACTTCTGACAATTATTGGCGAAGATACATCCGTTTGAATTTGGAAACAGAAACTTAAAACGTCAATTCTCGAAATGACTTCGAGACTACATATTTTCAGCTTTTGATGCAGAATCAAAATATATAAAAGGGCTTCATAATGTTGAAAGAAATTCTAACTTCTGACAATTATTGGCGAAGATACATCCGTTTGAATTTGGAAACTGAAACTAAAAAAACGTCAATTTCTCGAAATGACTTCGAGACTACATATTTTCAGCTTTTGAAGCAGAGTCAAAATATATAAAGAGGGCTTCGTATAATGTTGAAAGAAATTCTAACTTGACAATTATTGGCGAAGATACATCCGTTTGAATTTGGAAACAGAAACTTAAAACGTCGATTTCTCGAAATGACTTCGAGACCAAGTATTTTCAGCTTTTGATGCATAGTCAAAATATATAAAAAGGGCTTCATAATGTTGAAAGAAATTTTAACTTCTTGACAATTATTAAGTGAAGATATGACCCTGTTTGAATTTGGAACAGAAACTTTAAAACGTCAATTTCGCGAAATGACTTTGAGACTACATACTTTCAGCTTTTAATGCAGAGTCAAAATATATAAAAAGGGCTTCATAATGTTGAAAGAAATTCTAACTTCTGACAATTATTGGCGAAGATACATCCGTTTGAATTTGGAAACAGAAACTTAAAACGTCAATTTCTCGAAATGACTTCGAGACTACATATTTTCAGCTTTTGATGCAGAGTCAAAATATATAAAAAGGGCTTCATAATGTTGAAAGAAATTCTAACTTCTGACAATTATTGGCGAAGATACATCCGTTTGAATTTGGAAACAGAAACTTAAAACGTCAATTTCTCGAAATGACTTCGAGACTACATATTTTCAGCTTTTGATGCAGAATCAAAATATATAAAAAGGGCTTCATAATGTTGAAAGAAATTCTAACTTCTGACAATTATTGGCGAAGATACATCCGTTTGAATTTGGAAACAGAAACTTAAAACGTCAATTTCTCGAAATGACTTCGAGACTACATATTTTCAGCTTTTGATGCAGAGTCAAAATATAAAAAAGGGCTTCATAATGTTGAAAGAAATTCTAACTTCTGACAATTATTGGCGAAGATACATCCGTTTGAATTTGGAAACAGAAACTTAAAACGTCAATTTCTCGAAATGACTTCGAGACTACATATTTTCAGCTTTTGATGCAGAATCAAAATATATAAAAAGGGCTTCATAATGTTGAAAGAAATTCTAACTTCTGACAATTATTGGCGAAGATACATCCGTTTGAATTTGGAAACAGAAACTTAAAACGTCAATTTCTCGAAATGACTTCGAGACTACATATTTTCAGCTTTTGATGCAGAATCAAAATATATAAAAAGGGCTTCATAATGTTGAAAGAAATTCTAACTTCTGACAATTATTGGCGAAGATACATCCGTTTGAATTTGGAAACAGAAACTTAAAACGTCAATTTCTCGAAATGACTTCGAGACTACATATTTTCAGCTTTTGATGCAGAGTCAAAATATATAAAAAGGGCTTCATAATGTTGAAAGAAATTCTAACTTCTGACAATTATTGGCGAAGATACATCCGTTTGAATTTGGAAACAGAAACTTAAAACGTCAATTTCTCGAAATGACTTCGAGACTACATATTTTCAGCTTTTGATGCAGAGTCAAAATATATAAAAAGGGCTTCATAATGTTGAAAGAAATTCTAACTTCTGACAATTATTGGCGAAGATACATCCGTTTGAATTTGGAAACAGAAACTTAAAACGTCAATTTCTCGAAATGACTTCGAGACTACATATTTTCAGCTTTTGATGCAGAGTCAAAATATATAAAAAGGGCTTCATAATGTTGAAAGAAATTCTAACTTCTGACAATTATTGGCGAAGATACATCCGTTTGAATTTGGAAACAGAAACTTAAAACGTCAATTTCTCGAAATGACTTCGAGACTACATATTTTCAGCTTTTGATGCAGAGTCAAAATATATAAAAAGGGCTTCATAATGTTGAAAGAAATTCTAACTTCTGACAATTATTGGCGAAGATACATCCGTTTGAATTTGGAAACAGAAACTTAAAACGTCAATTTCTCGAAATGACTTCGAGACTACATATTTTCAGCTTTTGATGCAGAGTCAAAATATAAAAAAAGGGCTTCATAATGTTGAAAGAAATTCTAACTTCTGACAATTATTGGCGAAGATACATCCGTTTGAATTTGGAAACAGAAACTTAAAACGTCAATTTCTCGAAATGACTTCGAGACTACATATTTTCAGCTTTTGATGCAGAGTCAAAATATATAAAAAGGGCTTCATAATGTTGAAAGAAATTCTAACTTCTGACAATTATTGGCGAAGATACATCCGTTTGAATTTGGAAACAGAAACTTAAAACGTCAATTTCTCGAAATGACTTCGAGACTACATATTTTCAGCTTTTGATGCAGAGTCAAAATATAAAAAAAGGGCTTCATAATGTTGAAAGAAATTCTAACTTCTGACAATTATTGGCGAAGATACATCCGTTTGAATTTGGAAACAGAAACTTAAAACGTCAATTTCTCGAAATGACTTCGAGACTACATATTTTCAGCTTTTGATGCAGAGTCAAAATATAAAAAAAGGGCTTCATAATGTTGAAAGAAATTCTAACTTCTGACAATTATTGGCGAAGATACATCCGTTTGAATTTGGAAACAGAAACTTAAAACGTCAATTTCTCGAAATGACTTCGAGACTACATATTTTCAGCTTTTGATGCAGAGTCAAAATATATAAAAAGGGCTTCATAATGTTGAAAGAAATTCTAACTTCTGACAATTATTGGCGAAGATACATCCGTTTGAATTTGGAAACAGAAACTTAAAACGTCAATTTCTCGAAATGACTTCGAGACTACATATTTTTCAGCTTTTGATGCAGAGTCAAAATATATAAAAAGGGCTTCATAATGTTGAAAGAAATTCTAACTTCTGACAATTATTGGCGAAGATACATCCGTTTGAATTTGGAAACAGAAACTTAAAACGTCAATTTCTCGAAATGACTTCGAGACTACATATTTTCAGCTTTTGATGCAGAGTCAAAATATAAAAAAAGGGCTTCATAATGTTGAAAGAAATTCTAACTTCTGACAATTATTGGCGAAGATACATCCGTTTGAATTTGGAAACAGAAACTTAAAACGTCAATTTCTCGAAATGACTTCGAGACTACATATTTTCAGCTTTTGATGCAGAGTCAAAATATAAAAAAAGGGCTTCATAATGTTGAAAGAAATTCTAACTTCTGACAATTATTGGCGAAGATACATCCGTTTGAATTTGGAAACAGAAACTTAAAACGTCAATTTCTCGAAATGACTTCGAGACTACATATTTTCAGCTTTTGATGCAGAGTCAAAATATATAAAAAGGGCTTCATAATGTTGAAAGAAATTCTAACTTCTGACAATTATTGGCGAAGATACATCCGTTTGAATTTGGAAACAGAAACTTAAAACGTCAATTTCTCGAAATGACTTCGAGACTACATATTTTCAGCTTTTGATGCAGAGTCAAAATATATAAAAAGGGCTTCATAATGTTGAAAGAAATTCTAACTTCTGACAATTATTGGCGAAGATACATCCGTTTGAATTTGGAAACAGAAACTTAAAACGTCAATTTCTCGAAATGACTTCGAGACTACATATTTTCAGCTTTTGATGCAGAGTCAAAATATATAAAAAGGGCTTCATAATGTTGAAAGAAATTCTAACTTCTGACAATTATTGGCGAAGATACATCCGTTTGAATTTGGAAACAGAAACTTAAAACGTCAATTTCTCGAAATGACTTCGAGACTACATATTTTCAGCTTTTGATGCAGAGTCAAAATATAAAAAAAGGGCTTCATAATGTTGAAAGAAATTCTAACTTCTGACAATTATTGGCGAAGATACATCCGTTTGAATTTGGAAACAGAAACTTAAAACGTCAATTTCTCGAAATGACTTCGAGACTACATATTTTCAGCTTTTGATGCAGAGTCAAAATACATAAAAAGGGCTTCATAATGTTGAAAGAAATTCTAACTTCTGACAATTATTGGCGAAGATACATCCGTTTGAATTTGGAAACAGAAACTTAAAACGTCAATTTCTCGAAATGACTTTTGAGACTACATATTTTCAGCTTTTTGATGCAGAGTCAAAATATATAAAAAGAGGCTTTCATAATGTTGAAAGAAATTCTAACTTCTGACCAATTATTGGCGAAGATACATCCGGTTTGAAATTTTTAAACCGAAACTTAAAACGTCAATTTCTCGAAATGACTTCGAGGCTACATATTTTCAGCTTTTGATGCAGAGTCAAAATATATAAAAAGGGCTTCATAATGTTGAAAGAAATTCTAACTTCTGACAATTATTGGCGAAGATACATCCGTTTGAATTTGGAAACAGAAACTTAAAACGTCAATTTCTCGAAATGACTTCGAGACTACATATTTTCAGCTTTTGATGCAGAGTCAAAATATATAAAAAGGGCTTCATAATGTTGAAAGAAATTCTAACTTCTGACAATTATTGGCGAAGATACATCCGTTTGAATTTGGAAACAGAAACTTAAAACGTCAATTTCTCGAAATGACTTCGAGACTACATATTTTCAGCTTTTGATGCAGAGTCAAAATATATAAAAAGGGCTTCATAATGTTGAAAGAAATTCTAACTTCTGACAATTATTGGCGAAGATACATCCGTTTGAATTTGGAAACAGAAACTTAAAACGTCAATTTCTCGAAATGACTTCGAGACTACATATTTTCAGCTTTTGATGCAGAGTCAAAATATATAAAAAGGGCTTCATAATGTTGAAAGAAATTCTAACTTCTGACAATTATTGGCGAAGATACATCCGTTTGAATTTGGAAACAGAAACTTAAAACGTCAATTTCTCGAAATGACTTCGAGACTACATATTTTCAGCTTTTGATGCAGAGTCAAAATATAAAAAAAGGGCTTCATAATGTTGAAAGAAATTCTAACTTCTGACAATTATTGGCGAAGATACATCCGTTTGAATTTGGAAACAGAAACTTAAAACGTCAATTTCTCGAAATGACTTCGAGACTACATATTTTCAGCTTTTGATGCAGAGTCAAAATATATAAAAAGGGCTTCATAATGTTGAAAGAAATTCTAACTTCTGACAATTATTGGCGAAGATACATCCGTTTGAATTTGGAAACAGAAACTTAAAACGTCAATTTCTCGAAATGACTTCGAGACTACATATTTTCAGCTTTTGATGCAGAGTCAAAATATATAAAAAGGGCTTCATAATGTTGAAAGAAATTCTAACTTCTGACAATTATTGGCGAAGATACATCCGTTTGAATTTGGAAACAGAAACTTAAAACGTCAATTTCTCGAAATGACTTCGAGACTACATATTTTCAGCTTTTGATGCAGAGTCAAAATATATATAAAAAGGGCTTCATAATGTTGAAAGAAATTCTAACTTCTGACAATTATTGGCGAAGATACATCCGTTTGAATTTGGAAACAGAAACTTAAAACGTCAATTTCTCGAAATGACTTCGAGACTACATATTTTCAGCTTTTGATGCAGAGTCAAAATATATAAAAAGGGCTTCATAATGTTGAAAGAAATTCTAACTTCTGACAATTATTGGGCGAAGATACATCCGTTTGAATTTGGAAACAGAAACTTAAAACGTCAATTTCTCGAAATGACTTCGAGACTACATATTTTCAGCTTTTGATGCAGAGTCAAAATATATAAAAAGGGCTTCATAATGTTGAAAGAAATTCTAACTTCTGACAATTATTGGCGAAGATACATCCGTTTGAATTTGGAAACCGAAACTTAAAACGTCAATTTCTCGAAATGACTTCGAGACTACATATTTTCAGCTTTTGATGCAGAGTCAAAATATATAAAAAAGGGCTTCATAATGTTGAAAGAAATTCTAACTTCTGACAATTATTGGCGAAGATACATCCGTTTGAATTTGGAAACAGAAACTTAAAACGTCAATTTCTCGAAATGACTTCGAGACTACATATTTTCAGCTTTTGATGCAGAGTCAAAATATATAAAAAGGGCTTCATAATGTTGAAAGAAATTCTAACTTCTGACAATTATTGGCGAAGATACATCCGTTTGAATTTGGAAACAGAAACTTAAAACGTCAATTTCTCGAAATGACTTCGAGACTACATATTTTCAGCTTTTGATGCAGAGTCAAAATATATAAAAAGGGCTTCATAATGTTGAAAGAAATTCTAACTTCTGACAATTATTGGCGAAGATACATCCGTTTGAATTTGGAAACAGAAACTTAAAACGTCAATTTCTCGAAATGACTTCGAGACTACATATTTTCAGCTTTTGATGCAGAGTCAAAATATATAAAGTAAAAAGGGCTTCATAATGTTGAAAGAAATTCTAACTTCTGACAATTATTGGCGAAGATACATCCGTTTGAATTTGGAAACAGAAACTTAAAACGTCAATTTCTCGAAATGACTTCGAGACTACATATTTTCAGCTTTTGATGCAGAGTCAAAATATATAAAAAGGGCTTCATAATGTTGAAAGAAATTCTAACTTCTGACAATTATTGGCGAAGATACATCCGTTTGAATTTGGAAACAGAAACTTAAAACGTCAATTTCTCGAAATGACTTCGAGACTACATATTTTCAGCTTTTGATGCAGAGTCAAAATATATAAAAAGGGCTTCATAATGTTGAAAGAAATTCTAACTTCTGACAATTATTGGCGAAGATACATCCGTTTGAATTTGGAAACAGAAACTTAAAACGTCAATTTCTCGAAATGACTTCGAGACTACATATTTTCAGCTTTTGATGCAGAGTCAAAATATATATAAAAAGGGCTTCATAATGTTGAAAGAAATTCTAACTTCTGACAATTATTGGCGAAGATACATCCGTTTGAATTTGGAAACAGAAACTTAAAACGTCAATTTCTCGAAATGACTTCGAGACTACATATTTTCAGCTTTTGATGCAGAGTCAAAATATATAAAAAGGGCTTCATAATGTTGAAAGAAATTCTAACTTCTGACAATTATTGGCGAAGATACATCCGTTTGAATTTGGAAACAGAAACTTAAAACGTCAATTTCTCGAAATGACTTCGAGACTACATATTTTCAGCTTTTGATAGAGTCAAAATATATAAAAAGGGCTTCATAATGTTGAAAGAAATTCTAACTTCTGACAATTATTGGCGAAGATACATCCGTTTGAATTTGGAAACAGAAACTTAAAACGTCAATTTCTCGAAATGACTTCGAGACTACATATTTTCAGCTTTTGATGCAGAGTCAAAATATATATAAAAGGGCTTCATAATGTTGAAAGAAATTCTAACTTCTGACAATTATTGGCGAAGATACATCCGTTTGAATTTGGAAACAGAAACTTAAAACGTCAATTTCTCGAAATGACTTCGAGACTACATATTTTCAGCTTTTGATGCAGAGTCAAAATATATAAAAAGGGCTTCATAATGTTGAAAGAAATTCTAACTTCTGACAATTATTGGCGAAGATACATCCGTTTGAATTTGGAAACAGAAACTTAAAACGTCAATTTCTCGAAATGACTTCGAGACTACATATTTTCAGCTTTTGATGCAGAGTCAAAATATATAAAAAGGGCTTCATAATGTTGAAAGAAATTCTAACTTCTGACAATTATTGGCGAAGATACATCCGTTTGAATTTGGAAACAGAAACTTAAAACGTCAATTTCTCGAAATGACTTCGAGACTACATATTTTCAGCTTTTGATGCAGAGTCAAAATATAAAAAGGGCTTCATAATGTTGAAAGAAATTCTAACTTCTGACAATTATTGGCGAAGATACATCCGTTTGAATTTGGAAACAGAAACTTAAAACGTCAATTTCTCGAAATGACTTCGAGACTACATATTTTCAGCTTTTGATGCAGAGTCAAAATATATAAAAAGGGCTTCATAATGTTGAAAGAAATTCTAACTTCTGACAATTATTGGCGAAGATACATCCGTTTGAATTTGGAAACAGAAACTTAAAACGTCAATTTCTCGAAATGACTTCGAGACTACATATTTTCAGCTTTTGATGCAGAGTCAAAATATATAAAAAGGGCTTCATAATGTTGAAAGAAATTCTAACTTCTGACAATTATTGGCGAAGATACATCCGTTTGAATTTGGAAACAGAAACTTAAAACGTCAATTTCTCGAAATGACTTCGAGACTACATATTTTCAGCTTTTGATGCAGAGTCAAAATATATAAAAAGGGCTTCATAATGTTGAAAGAAATTCTAACTTCTGACAATTATTGGCGAAGATACATCCGTTTGAATTTGGAAACAGAAACTTAAAACGTCAATTTCTCGAAATGACTTCGAGACTACATATTTTCAGCTTTTGATGCAGAGTCAAAATATATAAAAAGGGCTTCATAATGTTGAAAGAAATTCTAACTTCTGACAATTATTGGCGAAGATACATCCGTTTGAATTTGGAAACAGAAACTTAAAACGTCAATTTCTCGAAATGACTTCGAGACTACATATTTTCAGCTTTTGATGCAGAGTCAAAATATATAAAAAGGGCTTCATAATGTTGAAAGAAATTCTAACTTCTGACAATTATTGGCGAAGATACATCCGTTTGAATTTGGAAACAGAAACTTAAAACGTCAATTTCTCGAAATGACTTCGAGACTACATATTTTCAGCTTTTGATGCAGAGTCAAAATATATAAAAAGGGCTTCATAATGTTGAAAGAAATTCTAACTTCTGACAATTATTGGCGAAGATACATCCGTTTGAATTTGGAAACAGAAACTTAAAACGTCAATTTCTCGAAATGACTTCGAGACTACATATTTTCAGCTTTTGATGCAGAGTCAAAATATATAAAAGGGCTTCATAATGTTGAAAGAAATTCTAACTTCTGACAATTATTGGCGAAGATACATCCGTTTGAATTTGGAAACAGAAACTTAAAACGTCAATTTCTCGAAATGACTTCGAGACTACATATTTTCAGCTTTTGATGCAGAGTTCAAAATATATAAAAAGGGCTTCATAATGTTGAAAGAAATTCTAACTTCTGACAATTATTGGCGAAGATACATCCGTTTGAATTTGGAAACAAGAAACTTAAAACGTCAATTTCTCGAAATGACTTCGAGACTACATATTTTCAGCTTTTGATGCAGAGTCAAAATATATAAAAAGGGCTTCATAATGTTGAAAGAAATTCTAACTTCTGACAATTATTGGCGAAGATACATCCGTTTGAATTTGGAAACAGAAACTTAAAACGTCAATTTCTCGAAATGACTTCGAGACTACATATTTTCAGCTTTTGATGCAGAGTCAAAATATATAAAAAGGGCTTCATAATGTTGAAAGAAATTCTAACTTCTGACAATTATTGGCGAAGATACATCCGTTTGAATTTGGAAACAGAAACTTAAAACGTCAATTTCTCGAAATGACTTCGAGACTACATATTTTCAGCTTTTGATGCAGAGTCAAAATATATAAAAAGGGCTTCATAATGTTGAAAGAAATTCTAACTTCTGACAATTATTGGCGAAGATACATCCGTTTGAATTTGGAAACAGAAACTTAAAACGTCAATTTCTCGAAATGACTTCGAGACTACATATTTTCAGCTTTTGATGCAGAGTCAAAATATTAAAAAAGGGCTTCATAATGTTGAAAGAAATTCTAACTTCTGACAATTATTGGCGAAGATACATCCGTTTGAATTTGGAAACAGAAACTTAAAACGTCAATTTCTCGAAATGACTTCGAGACTACATATTTTCAGCTTTTGATGCAGAGTCAAAATATATAAAAAGGGCTTCATAATGTTGAAAGAAATTCTAACTTCTGACAATTATTGGCGAAGATACATCCGTTTGAATTTGGAAACAGAAACTTAAAACGTCAATTTCTCGAAATGACTTCGAGACTACATATTTTCAGCTTTTGATGCAGAGTCAAAATATATAAAAAGGGCTTCATAATGTTGAAAGAAATTCTAACTTCTGACAATTATTGGCGAAGATACATCCGTTTGAATTTGGAAACAGAAACTTAAAACGTCAATTTCTCGAAATGACTTCGAGACTACATATTTTTCAGCTTTTGATGCATAGTCAAAATATATAAAAAGGGCTTCATAATGTTGAAAGAAATTCTAACTTCTGACAATTATTGGCGAAGATACATCCGTTTGAATTTGGAAACCGAAACTTAAAACGTCAATTTCTCGAAATGACTTCAAGACTACATATTTTCAGCTTTTGATGCTGGGTCAAAATATATAAAAAAGGGCTTCATAATGTTGAAAGAAATTCTAACTTCTGACAATTATTGGCGAAGATACGTCCGTGTGAATTTGGAAACTTAACCTTAAACCGCCTGTATCTCGAAATGACTTCTAGACTACATATTTTCAGCTTTTGATGCAGAGTCAAAATATATAAAAAGGGCTTCATAATGTTGAAAGAAATTCTAACTTCTGACAATTATTGGCGAAGATACATCCGTTTGAATTTGGAAACAGAAACTTAAAACGTCAATTTCTCGAAATGACTTCGAGACTACATATTTTCAGCTTTTGATGCAGAGTCAAAATATATAAAAAGGGCTTCATAATGTTGAAAGAAATTCTAACTTCTGACAATTATTGGCGAAGATACATCCGTTTGAATTTGGAAACAGAAACTTAAAACGTCAATTTCTCGAAATGACTTCGAGACTACATATTTTTCAGCTTTTGATGCAGAGTCAAAATATTAAAAAGGGCTTCATAATGTTGAAAGAAATTCTAACTTCTGACAATTATTGGCGAAGATACATCCGTTTGAATTTGGAAACAGAAACTTAAAACGTCAATTTCTCGAAATGACTTCGAGACTACATATTTTCAGCTTTTGATGCAGAGTCAAAATATTAAAAAGGGCTTCATAATGTTGAAAGAAATTCTAACTTCTGACAATTATTGGCGAAGATACATCCGTTTGAATTTGGAAACAGAAACTTAAAACGTCAATTTCTCGAAATGACTTCGAGACTACATATTTTCAGCTTTTGATGCAGAGTCAAAATATTAAAAAGGGCTTCATAATGTTGAAAGAAATTCTAACTTCTGACAATTATTGGCGAAGATACATCCGTTTGAATTTGGAAACAGAAACTTAAAACGTCAATTTCTCGAAATGACTTCGAGACTACATATTTTCAGCTTTTGATGCAGAGTCAAAATATATAAAAAGGGCTTCATAATGTTGAAAGAAATTCTAACTTCTGACAATTATTGGCGAAGATACATCCGTTTGAATTTGGAAACAGAAACTTAAAACGTCAATTTCTCGAAATGACTTCGAGACTACATATTTTCGGCTTTTGATGCAGAGTCAAAATATATAAAAAGGGCTTCATAATGTTGAAAGAAATTCTAACTTCTGACAATTATTGGCGAAGATACATCCGTTTGAATTTGGAAACAGAAACTTAAAACGTCAATTTCTCGAAATGACTTCGAGACTACATATTTTCAGCTTTTGATGCAGAGTCAAAATATATAAAAAGGGCTTCATAATGTTGAAAGAAATTCTAACTTCTGACAATTATTGGCGAAGATACATCCGTTTGAATTTGGAAACAGAAACTTAAAACGTCAATTTCTCGAAATGACTTCGAGACTACATATTTTCAGCTTTTGATGCAGAGTCAAAATATATAAAAAGGGCTTCATAATGTTGAAAGAAATTCTAACTTCTGACAATTATTGGCGAAGATACATCCGTTTGAATTTGGAAACAGAAACTTAAAACGTCAATTTCTCGAAATGACTTCGAGACTACATATTTTCAGCTTTTGATGCAGAGTCAAAATATATAAAAAGGGCTTCATAATGTTGAAAGAAATTCTAACTTCTGACAATTATTGGCGAAGATACATCCGTTTGAATTTGGAAACAGAAACTTAAAACGTCAATTTCTCGAAATGACTTCGAGACTACATATTTTCAGCTTTTGATGCAGAGTCAAAATATATAAAAAGGGCTTCATAATGTTGAAAGAAATTCTAACTTCTGACAATTATTGGCGAAGATACATCCGTTTGAATTTGGAAACAGAAACTTAAAACGTCAATTTCTCGAAATGACTTCGAGACTACATATTTTCAGCTTTTGATGCAGAGTCAAAATATATAAAAAGGGCTTCATAATGTTGAAAGAAATTCTAACTTCTGACAATTATTGGCGAAGATACATCCGTTTGAATTTGGAAACAGAAACTTAAAACGTCAATTTCTCGAAATGACTTCGGACTACATATTTTCAGCTTTTGATGCAGAGTCAAAATATATAAAAAGGGCTTCATAATGTTGAAAGAAATTCTAACTTCTGACAATTATTGGCGAAGATACATCCGTTTGAATTTGGAAACAGAAACTTAAAACGTCAATTTCTCGAAATGACTTCGAGACTACATATTTTCAGCTTTTGATGCAGAGTCAAAATATATAAAAAGGGCTTCATAATGTTGAAAGAAATTCTAACTTCTGACAATTATTGGCGAAGATACATCCGTTTGAATTTGGAAACAGAAACTTAAAACGTCAATTTCTCGAAATGACTTCGAGACTACATATTTTCAGCTTTTGATGCAGAAGTCAAAATATATAAAAAGGGCTTCATAATGTTGAAAGAAATTCTAACTTCTGACAATTATTGGCGAAGATACATCCGTTTGAATTTGGAAACCGAAACTTAAAACGTCAATTTCTCGAAATGACTTCGAGACTACATATTTTCAGCTTTTGATGCAGAGTCAAAATATATAAAAAGGGCTTCATAATGTTGAAAGAAATTCTAACTTCTGACAATTATTGGCGAAGATACATCCGTTTGAATTTGGAAACAGAAACTTAAAACGTCAATTTCTCGAAATGACTTCGAGACTACATATTTTCAGCTTTTGATGCAGAGTCAAAATATATAAAAAGGGCTTCATAATGTTGAAAGAAATTCTAACTTCTGACAATTATTGGCGAAGATACATCCGTTTGAATTTGGAAACAGAAACTTAAAACGTCAATTTCTCGAAATGACTTCGAGACTACATATTTTCAGCTTTTGATGCAGAGTCAAAATATATAAAAAGGGCTTCATAATGTTGAAAGAAATTCTAACTTCTGACAATTATTGGCGAAGATACATCCGTTTGAATTTGGAAACAGAAACTTAAAACGTCAATTTCTCGAAATGACTTCGAGACTACATATTTTCAGCTTTTGATGCAGAGTCAAAATATATAAAAAGGGCTTCATAATGTTGAAAGAAATTCTAACTTCTGACAATTATTGGCGGAAGATACATCCGTTTGAATTTGGAAACAGAAACTTAAAACGTCAATTTCTCGAAATGACTTCGAGACTACATATTTTCAGCTTTTGATGCAGAGTCAAAATATATAAAAAGGGCTTCATAATGTTGAAAGAAATTCTAACTTCTGACAATTATTGGCGAAGATACATCCGTTTGAATTTGGAAACAGAAACTTAAAACGTCAATTTCTCGAAATGACTTCGAGACTACATATTTTCAGCTTTTGATGCAGAGTCAAAATATATAAAAAGGGCTTCATAATGTTGAAAGAAATTCTAACTTCTGACAATTATTGGCGAAGATACATCCGTTTGAATTTGGAAACAGAAACTTAAAACGTCAATTTCTCGAAATGACTTCGAGACTACATATTTTCAGCTTTTGATGCAGAGTCAAAATATATAAAAAGGGCTTCATAATGTTGAAAGAAATTCTAACTTCTGACAATTATTGGCGAAGATACATCCGTTTGAATTTGGAAACCAGAAACTTAAAACGTCAATTTCTCGAAATGACTTCGAGACTACATATTTTCAGCTTTTGATGCAGAGTCAAAATATATAAAAAGGGCTTCATAATGTTGAAAGAAATTCTAACTTCTGACAATTATTGGCGAAGATACATCCGTTTGAATTTGGAAACAGAAACTTAAAACGTCAATTTCTCGAAATGACTTCGAGACTACATATTTTCAGCTTTTGATGCAGAGTCAAAATATATAAAAAGGGCTTCATAATGTTGAAAGAAATTCTAACTTCTGACAATTATTGGCGAAGATACATCCGTTTGAATTTGGAAACAGAAACTTAAAACGTCAATTTCTCGAAATGACTTCGAGACTACATATTTTCAGCTTTTGATGCAGAGTCAAAATATATAAAAAGGGCTTCATAATGTTGAAAGAAATTCTAACTTCTGACAATTATTGGCGAAGATACATCCGTTTGAATTTGGAAACAGAAACTTAAAACGTCAATTTCTCGAAATGACTTCGAGACTACATATTTTCAGCTTTTGATGCAGAGTCAAAATATATAAAAAGGGCTTCATAATGTTGAAAGAAATTCTAACTTCTGACAATTATTGGCGAAGATACATCCGTTTGAATTTGGAAACAGAAACTTAAAACGTCAATTTCTCGAAATGACTTCGAGACTACATATTTTCAGCTTTTGATGCAGAGTCAAAATATATAAAAAGGGCTTCATAATGTTGAAAGAAATTCTAACTTCTGACAATTATTGGCGAAGATACATCCGTTTGAATTTGGAAACAGAAACTTAAAACGTCAATTTCTCGAAATGACTTCGAGACTACATATTTTCAGCTTTTGATGCAGGGTCAAAATATATAAAAAGGCCTTCATAATGTTGAAAGAAATTCTGACTTCTGACAATTATTGGCGAAGATACATCCGTTTGAATTTGGAAACAGAAACTTAAAACGTCAATTTCTCGAAATGACTTCGAGACTACATATTTTCAGCTTTTGATGCAGAGTCAAAATATATAAAAAGGGCTTCATAATGTTGAAAGAATTCTAACTTCTGACAATTATTGGCGAAGATACATCCGTTTGAATTTGGAAACAGAAACTTAAAACGTCAATTTCTCGAAATGACTTCGAGACTACATATTTTCAGCTTTTGATGCAGAATCAAAATATATAAAAAGGGCTTCATAATGTTGAAAGAAATTCTAACTTCTGACAATTATTGGCGAAGATACATCCGTTTTGAATTTGGAAGCAGAAACTTAAAACGTCAATTTCTCGAAATGACTTTCGCGACTACATACTTTCAGTTTTTGATACAGAGTCAAATATATAAAAAGGGCCTTCATAATGTTGGAAGAAATTCTTACTTCTGACATTTATCGGCGAAGATACATCCCGTTTGAATTTGGAAACAGAAACTTAAAACGTCAATTTCTCGAAATGACTTCGAGACTACATATTTTCAGCTTTTGATGCAGAGTCAAAATATATAAAAAGGGCTTCATAATGTTGAAAGAAATTCTAACTTCTGACAATTATTGGCGAAGATACATCCATTTGAATTTGGAAACAGAAACTTAAAACGTCAATTTCTCGAAATGACTTCGAGACTACATATTTTCAGCTTTTGATGCATAGTCAAAATATATAAAAAGGCCTTCATAATGTTGAAAGAAATTCTATACTCTGACAATTATTGGCGAAGATACATCCGTTTGAATTTGGAAACAGAAACTTAAAACGTCAATTTCTCGAAATGACTTCGAGACTACATATTTCAGCTTTTGATGCAGAGTCAAAATATATAAAAAGGGCTTCATAATGTTGCAAGAAATTCTAACTTTTGACAATTATTGGCGAAGATACATCCGTTTGAATTTGGAAACAGAAACTTAAAACGTCAATTTCTCGAAATGACTTCGAGACTACATATTTTCAGCTTTTGATGCAGAGTCAAAATATATAAAAAGGGCTTCATAATGTTGAACGAAAATCTGACTTCTGACAATTATTGGCGAAGATACATCCGTTTGAATTTGGAAACGGAGACTTAAAACGCCAATATCTCGAAATGACTTCGAGACTACATATTTTCAACTTTTGATGCAGAGTCAAAATATATAAAAAGGGCTTCATAATGTTGAAAGAAATTCTAACTTCTGACAATTATTGGCGAAGATACATCCGTTTGAATTTGGAAACAGAAACTTAAAACGTCAATTTCTCGAAATGACTTCGAGACTACATATTTTCAGCTTTTGATGCAGAGTCAAAATATATAAAAAGGGCTTCATAATGTTGAAAGAAATTCTAACTTCTGACAATTATTGGCGAAGATACATCCGTTTGAATTTGGAAACAGAAACTTAAAACGTCAATTTCTCGAAATGACTTCGAGACTACATATTTTCAGCTTTTGATGCAGAGTCAAAATATATAAAAAGGGCTTCATAATGTTGAAAGAAATTCTAACTTCTGACAATTATTGGCGAAGATACATCCGTTTGAATTTGGAAACAGAAACTTAAAACGTCAATTTCTCGAAATGACTTCGAGACTACATATTTTCAGCTTTTGATGCAGAGTCAAAATATATAAAAAGGGCTTCATAATGTTGAAAGAAATTCTAACTTCTGACAATTATTGGCGAAGATACATCCGTTTGAATTTGGAAACAGAAACTTAAAACGTCAATTTCTCGAAATGACTTCGAGACTACATATTTTCAGCTTTTGATGCAGAGTCAAAATATATAAAAAGGGCTTCATAATGTTGAAAGAAATTCTAACTTCTGACAATTATTGGCGAAGATACATCCGTTTGAATTTGGAAACAGAAACTTAAAACGTCAATTTCTCGAAATGACTTCGAGACTACATATTTTCAGCTTTTGATGCAGAGTCAAAATATATAAAAAGGGCTTCATAATGTTGAAAGAAATTCTAACTTCTGACAATTATTGGCGAAGATACATCCGTTTGAATTTGGAAACAGAAACTTAAAACGTCAATTTCTCGAAATGACTTCGAGACTACATATTTTCAGCTTTTGATGCAGAGTCAAAATATATAAAAAGGGCTTCATAATGTTGAAAGAAATTCTAACTTCTGACAATTATTGGCGAAGATACATCCGTTTGAATTTGGAAACAGAAACTTAAAACGTCAATTTCTCGAAATGACTTCGAGACTACATATTTTCAGCTTTTGATGCAGAGTCAAAATATATAAAAAGGGCTTCATAATGTTGAAAGAAATTCTAACTTCTGACAATTATTGGCGAAGATACATCCGTTTGAATTTGGAAACAGAAACTTAAAACGTCAATTTCTCGAAATGACTTCGAGACTACATATTTTCAGCTTTTGATGCAGAGTCAAAATATATAAAAAGGGCTTCATAATGTTGAAAGAAATTCTAACTTCTGACAATTATTGGCGAAGATACATCCGTTTGAATTTGGAAACAGAAACTTAAAACGTCAATTTCTCGAAATGACTTCGAGACTACATATTTTCAGCTTTTGATGCAGAGTCAAAATATATAAAAAGGGCTTCATAATGTTGAAAGAAATTCTAACTTCTGACAATTATTGGCGAAGATACATCCGTTTGAATTTGGAAACAGAAACTTAAAACGTCAATTTCTCGAAATGACTTCGAGACTACATATTTTCAGCTTTTGATGCAGAGTCAAAATATATAAAAAGGGCTTCATAATGTTGAAAGAAATTCTAACTTCTGACAATTATTGGCGAAGATACATCCGTTTGAATTTGGAAACAGAAACTTAAAACGTCAATTTCTCGAAATGACTTCGAGACTACATATTTTCAGCTTTTGATGCAGAGTCAAAATATAAAAAGGGCTTCATAATGTTGAAAGAAATTCTAACTTCTGACAATTATTGGCGAAGATACATCCGTTTGAATTTGGAAACAGAAACTTAAAACGTCAATTTCTCGAAATGACTTCGAGACTACATATTTTCAGCTTTTGATGCAGAGTCAAAATATATAAAAAGGGCTTCATAATGTTGAAAGAAATTCTAACTTCTGACAATTATTGGCGAAGATACATCCGTTTGAATTTGGAAACAGAAACTTAAAACGTCAATTTCTCGAAATGACTTCGAGACTACATATTTTCAGCTTTTGATGCAGAGTCAAAATATATAAAAAGGGCTTCATAATGTTGAAAGAAATTCTAACTTCTGACAATTATTGGCGAAGATACATCCGTTTGAATTTGGAAACAGAAACTTAAAACGTCAATTTCTCGAAATGACTTCGAGACTACATATTTTCAGCTTTTGATGCAGAGTCAAAATATATAAAAAGGGCTTCATAATGTTGAAAGAAATTCTAACTTCTGACAATTATTGGCGAAGATACATCCGTTTGAATTTGGAAACAGAAACTTAAAACGTCAATTTCTCGAAATGACTTCGAGACTACATATTTTCAGCTTTTGATGCAGAGTCAAAATATATAAAAAGGGCTTCATAATGTTGAAAGAAATTCTAACTTCTGACAATTATTGGCGAAGATACATCCGTTTGAATTTGGAAACAGAAACTTAAAACGTCAATTTCTCGAAATGACTTCGAGACTACATATTTTCAGCTTTTGATGCAGAGTCAAAATATATAAAAAGGGCTTCATAATGTTGAAAGAAATTCTAACTTCTGACAATTATTGGCGAAGATACATCCGTTTGAATTTGGAAACAGAAACTTAAAACGTCAATTTCTCGAAATGACTTCGAGACTACATATTTTCAGCTTTTGATGCAGAGTCAAAATATATAAAAAGGGCTTCATAATGTTGAAAGAAATTCTAACTTCTGACAATTATTGGCGAAGATACATCCGTTTGAATTTGGAAACAGAAACTTAAAACGTCAATTTCTCGAAATGACTTCGAGACTACATATTTTCAGCTTTTGATGCAGAGTCAAAATATATAAAAAGGGCTTCATAATGTTGAAAGAAATTCTAACTTCTGACAATTATTGGCGAAGATACATCCGTTTGAATTTGGAAACAGAAACTTAAAACGTCAATTTCTCGAAATGACTTCGAGACTACATATTTTCAGCTTTTGATGCAGAGTCAAAATATATAAAAAGGGCTTCATAATGTTGAAAGAAATTCTAACTTCTGACAATTATTGGCGAAGATACATCCGTTTGAATTTGGAAACAGAAACTTAAAACGTCAATTTCTCGAAATGACTTCGAGACTACATATTTTCAGCTTTTGATGCAGAGTCAAAATATATAAAAAGGGCTTCATAATGTTGAAAGAAATTCTAACTTCTGACAATTATTGGCGAAGATACATCCGTTTGAATTTGGAAACAGAAACTTAAAACGTCAATTTCTCGAAATGACTTCGAGACTACATATTTTCAGCTTTTGATGCAGAGTCAAAATATATAAAAAGGGCTTCATAATGTTGAAAGAAATTCTAACTTCTGACAATTATTGGCGAAGATACATCCGTTTGAATTTGGAAACAGAAACTTAAAACGTCAATTTCTCGAAATGACTTCGAGACTACATATTTTCAGCTTTTGATGCAGAGTCAAAATATATAAAAAGGGCTTCATAATGTTGAAAGAAATTCTAACTTCTGACAATTATTGGCGAAGATACATCCGTTTGAATTTGGAAACAGAAACTTAAAACGTCAATTTCTCGAAATGACTTCGAGACTACATATTTTCAGCTTTTGATGCAGAGTCAAAATATATAAAAAGGGCTTCATAATGTTGAAAGAAATTCTAACTTCTGACAATTATTGGCGAAGATACATCCGTTTGAATTTGGAAACAGAAACTTAAAACGTCAATTTCTCGAAATGACTTCGAGACTACATATTTTCAGCTTTTGATGCAGAGTCAAAATATATAAAAAGGGCTTCATAATGTTGAAAGAAATTCTAACTTCTGACAATTATTGGCGAAGATACATCCGTTTGAATTTGGAAACAGAAACTTAAAACGTCAATTTCTCGAAATGACTTCGAGACTACATATTTTCAGCTTTTGATGCAGAGTCAAAATATATAAAAAGGGCTTCATAATGTTGAAAGAAATTCTAACTTCTGACAATTATTGGCGAAGATACATCCGTTTGAATTTGGAAACAGAAACTTAAAACGTCAATTTCTCGAAATGACTTCGAGACTACATATTTTCAGCTTTTGATGCAGAGTCAAAATATATAAAAAGGGCTTCATAATGTTGAAAGAAATTCTAACTTCTGACAATTATTGGCGAAGATACATCCGTTTGAATTTGGAAACAGAAACTTAAAACGTCAATTTCTCGAAATGACTTCGAGACTACATATTTTCAGCTTTTGATGCAGAGTCAAAATATATAAAAAGGGCTTCATAATGTTGAAAGAAATTCTAACTTCTGACAATTATTGGCGAAGATACATCCGTTTGAATTTGGAAACAGAAACTTAAAACGTCAATTTCTCGAAATGACTTCGAGACTACATATTTTCAGCTTTTGATGCAGAGTCAAAATATATAAAAAGGGCTTCATAATGTTGAAAGAAATTCTAACTTCTGACAATTATTGGCGAAGATACATCCGTTTGAATTTGGAAACAGAAACTTAAAACGTCAATTTCTCGAAATGACTTCGAGACTACATATTTTCAGCTTTTGATGCAGAGTCAAAATATATAAAAAGGGCTTCATAATGTTGAAAGAAATTCTAACTTCTGACAATTATTGGCGAAGATACATCCGTTTGAATTTGGAAACAGAAACTTAAAACGTCAATTTCTCGAAATGACTTTCAGACTACATATTTTCAGCTTTCGATGCAGAATCAAAATATATAAAAAGGGCGTCATAATGTTGAAAGAAATTCTAACTTCTGACAATTATTGGCGAAGATACATCCGTTTGAATTTGGAAACAGAAACTTTAAAACGTCAATTTCTCGAAATGACTTTCGAGACTACATATTTTTCAGCTTTTGATGCAGAGTCCAAAATATATAAAAAGGGCTTCATAATGTTGAAAGAAATTCTAACTTCTGACAATTATTGGCGAAGATACATCCGTTTGAATTTGGGAAAAGAAACTTAAAACGTCAATTTCTCGAAATGACTTCGCGACTACATATTTTCAGCTTTGATGCAGGGTCAAATATATAAAACGGGCTTCATAATGTTGAAGAAATTCAACTTCTGACAATTATTGGCGAAGATACATCCGTTTGAATTTGGAAACAGAAACTTAAAACGTCAATTTCTCGAAATGACTTCGAGACTACATATTTTCAGCTTTTGATGCAGAGTCAAAATATATAAAAGGGCTTCATAATGTTGAAAGAAATTCTAACTTCTGACAATTATTGGCGAAGATACATCCGTTTGAATTTGGAAACAGAAACTTAAAACGTCAATTTCTCGAAATGACTTCGAGACTACATATTTTCAGCTTTTGATGCATAGTCAAATATATAAAAAGGGCTTCATAATGTTGAAAGAAATTCCCTTCTGACAATTATTGGCGAAGATACATCCGTTTGAATTTGGAAACAGAAACTTAAAACGTCAATTTCTCGAAATGACTTCGAGACTACATATTTTCAGCTTTTGATGC
>NW_025063373.1:0-49735 GCF_018153295.1 Drosophila grimshawi
TATTATTATTATTAGGGGGGAAGCTGCACCGCGACCTATTTGATCTATTGTGCCCCCCTTCTGAGCCTATAGCTCTTCCATCAGCCCCAACTCCCTTACGAACGTGAGGATCTTTGTTGGGTTGAGGTCTACTATGTCTTTGTAATTCAAAACATGCGCCCCTAGGATGCTGCTTCTTCTTCTAATTAAGGCGACACATTCTACCAGGATGTGCATCGAGGATTCCTCCTCTCTTTCACAAAACCTGCAGAGATCGCTACTATATATACCCAATTTTGTCAGGTGACTCCTTAGTCTACAGTGTCCCGTCAATAGACCGGTAAGTATCCTAAGGTTGTTCTTTCCCATGGTTATAATCTGTTTAAAACGTACAAGATTATAACCGCCAAGGAGGCATCTGGCTTGTCGGAGTCCTACTGCCTCTGACCAGCTCTGATGCCGTCTCTGTCTCTCCTCGTTTCTAAGTTCCAGTCGTATAGTGTGTCTCCCTATGCCACAATACGGTTCTGGTCCTGTTAGGGGCCTTTCTGCCCCCATTGCTTGCTTGTCAGCCGCCTCGTTTCCCGCTATGTCCCTGTGACCCGGGACCCATCGTAGGGTGAGCCTGTTGTGAGTCCCGAGCAGGTCTAGCTTTGAACGAACTTCATGGACTACCTTCGATGTTATCTTAGTCCCCATTATAGCTTTCAATGCTGCTTGACTATCGGATAGGATGGATATATCCGTATTCCGATAGTTACGTTCTATGTTGATGTCCGCACATCTCCCTATCGCACACACCTCAGTCTGAAATATGCTGGTGTGCGTTCCCAGGTATTCATGGTAAAATACCCGAGGACCCACCACTCCAAGGCCGGTGCCCTGATTCGTGAGTGATCCATCGGTGTACCATTTTATGGTGTGCGGTTTCATGGGATGGACTTCATCCAGAGTTGTCCATTCCCTTTTACTACTCAGACGAACTGTGAAATTTCGCTCGAATATGTATTCGGCTGCCATTTCGTCCCTAGGTTGCGTCAGTAGGGGTAGTTTGTTTGGAAAGGGGGGGGGCCCCTTTGGGTTTGGATATGGTTGCCCCCCACCCCTTCTGCTGATATCCTGAGAAAGGAAGTTTCTTGCTGGAGCTTTTTTATATGAGGGGGGGGGGGGCCATCAATAAAAAAAAAAAAGGCAATGGAGGGGGAGGGGCCCAAACCCCAAAAAAAAAAAAAAAAAAATTTCATAATTACGTTGGTTAACTTTAATTTTCGACATAGCAAAATCGCAATTACAAAATATATTTAATTCAAAATCAAATTTAATATTTTTAAATTTAAATGAATGAAATTTTTACTAACACTTTTGAGAAGTCAAAAACTAGAATTTAAAGCAAAAATATATATAAAATGAGAGTAAGCAATTTCTCAATTAAATATTCGATATTAATAGTGTTCATTTTTAAAATTTAACTTACTTTTAGATATCTGAATGATTTGTATATATTGGATACGCGAGGCGTGCACAGTCACAATGGCAAAATCCGCCTCCCCGGGAATCGCACACGGGTATTTCGTTTACGAGCAAAGATCCGGGCAAATTGAGCCTACTCGTCTACTCCGGAATGAGTGATTGTATTACGAATACGGGTATTTCTGTATTACGAATTATATATATATTAATTATTATAATTGTTTTCCATTTTTTTTTTTTTTACAGATTCCATGCCGTGGGAGAAACCAAGAACTCGAGGACAAGCCCCACTTTCACGATCCTTGCACGGTTCGACAATGATTGCAATTAAAATGTATGTTTTTGGGCTGGGTACCACTGGTGATAAATGACTCGAAGGCGACAACAGAACGTGAATGGAAATGCCCAAATACGCTCGCCGTACTTGATTTGGGTATTTACTATACTGTATATATATATATATACAATGTATATTATAATAAGCTTTTTGTGTAGATATGATGACGTGGGAGAATGTCACCCTGCACCATCGAGGAGAATGTGCCCAGAGCACGAGCCGGGCACTAGGGTGAGATGATCTACACTTATAACTGATTTTAATAATATGTATATATAAGTATAATAAATATATATATAAATAAGTATATTTTATTTATATAACTATAAGCCAAAGTGTGCAGGTTGTAAAGATATATATATATATATTTTTTTTAGTATTGTCCAAGAACTAAGAATTGTTTTTCAAAATTCAAGTTTCATATTAAATGGCTTAAAAAAATAAAACTGAAATATTGGCCAATGTAAAATAGATAACAGATTTGGGAAAACCTGTAAAAAAAAAATGAAAAATATAATAAATTAAAGTGAAAAGTTCTGAGTAAGAAAACCATTAAGAACTAAAATAAACGTTAGTAGATTTGTGATAATATTGTAAAATGTGATTAAATAGTAATCTCTGGACGCAATTGTGCCCAGACGACAACGCGTCGAAAATTTTGCAGTGGTCAGCGTTATTTCACTTAACTTTGCTGCGACAACATCGCAGATAAATTAAGAACGGCCTTTTATGAGCATGCGTGTAAGGGTACGAACAGGTACACTGCACATTTATCGACGCGTCGCCGTCTGGGCACAACTGCTTAGCGATATTATTTAAAATTAATTAAAATGATCAATAAAAATTGTAGTTTATTTTTATTATGTGTATCGATATATACTTAAAATGTATTAGAAATTAGTTCATTCAAGTTATATTTTTATTTTTTCATGAAAACATCGATAGGCAAATTAAATGAATAAAAATAATTAGTTATTGGTTAACTTATTGTTTTATCGTTGATATCTTTATATAAACAATTTATTTAAGTTATATTTTTATTGAATATTTTATTTTATTATAACAATTAATATATAATCAAAAAAATATTCTTTTGCTATTAATTATTAATGCTTAATTAAAGTTTGGTTTTAAATGTGCATATTATCCATTCCAGCTATATTTTTATTTTATAATAGATTTATATTTAAACAAAAAATATTCTTCCCTCGCTAGCCAAAATGAGTTGCGCTTATCGATATATAGATCGATGATCCAGTTCGGCTCCCTGCACTATCGTCACACTACAATCGATAATTAAAAACACGGCATATCTAGTCACGACTGCCAATCTGAGTCAGCACGCTACAATTGATAATTTCAATTGCTAATTGTCAATTTCCAATAATTAATTTAGTCACCAATCAATGGTATGTGCCCGTGTTGAAGCGCGATGTGCCAAATGGTTGTGCCGCTTATGGATTTGTTGTGGAAGGCACCCGCATGTTTGTCTTTGGCGGCATGTCGTTGTCGTTTTCTTCGGCTTTTTTTTTGCGCATTGTATGTGTGCACGAATTTTGGAGTGTGTCGCATTTCCATTTATTACTGACTTACATTTCAATTTCAATAAAGTGCAATTGATAATTTGGTAAGCGAGAAGGAAAAACAACAATAATTCGCATTTTAAAAAATTGTGTGATAAAATGGCACCAAAATTTTGATACCGATTTTTGATGAGCGTCGGCGTCCATTTGACGACATTGCTAGGTCAACATAAATTGTTAGCATCAACGCAGCAATCACAGTGCTCAATAATAGTTTATTCGTATTCATTTAAATTTTTAATTTTAACTTGACTAATTTTTTTTTTACAGTTTTGGCAAGCAAAAAGATGAACTTGAATTGTAAACAAATATATTAAAAACGAATAATCTGCTGAATTGAAAATGGAAATGGATGCCACCTACCAAATTGATAATCCTAATAATAATATGTTGGCCAATAATCAACTTGGTTTTCGTTGGAAACGCATTTTAAATCCAACGCGGCCGCAGCCGCGTCCCCGCCACGGTCATCGTGCCATAAATATCAAGGAATTAATGGTCGTTTTTGTTGGCGGCAACGAGGGAATTGCCGATGAATTTCATGTTTATAATACAGGTATTTATTTAGATATGTGATTTTAAATGAGTTTTTTTTTTTTATTTTGAGTGCGTTGATTGTATGTCATGCAAAGCAGGGGACATGATATACTTTGCCACTAACGGTAGTTGAGAATATCGTTGTAGTGTGTTTCGTGCTATGCTATGAAGCTGCACTGTCCCTGCACAATTTGGTGTCGATGTTCATGGAGCTGCACTATAGTCACACTACAATTGATAATTTCAATTGCTAATTGTCAATTTCCAATTATTAATTTAGTCACCAATCAATGGTATGTGCCCGTGCTGAAGGGCGATGTGCCAAATGGTTGTGCCGCTTATGGATTTGTTGTGGAAGGCACCCGCATGTTTGTCTTTAGCGGCATGATTGAATATGGCAAATATCCAAATGAACTTTACGAGTTGCAAGCAATCAAATGGGGATGGCGCAAAATGTACCCTGAGACACCGGATAACGGTGTCACACCCTGCCCCCGGTTGGGGCACAGCTTCACGATGGTCGGCGAGAAAATATTCCTGTTTGGCGGACTGGGCAATGAATCGGATGATCCCAAAAAATAATATTCCCAAGTAGGTGTCAATTATTAATTAATATTAGTAGTTGTAAATAAGTTGCCTTTTTTCTACTTTGGTTTCTTTGCAATAATAATAATTATATTTATTTCTTAGTATGTAGCAATAAATGTTAATATTATTAGTGGTTTGTTTAATACCAAAAACAATATTCAATTGGTGCTAAAAATATATTTATTAGTAGTTCGTTTCGATTAAAATATAAAGCTTATTAAATTAAAAATACATTTTCATATTCAATATTTTTAAAATTCTTAATTTCGACTATCCCTCAGTCGAAAGAGAAAAATCTTAAATACAAAAAAAAAAAAAAAAAATTTCATAATTACGTTGGTTAACTTTAATTTTCGACATAGCAAAATCGCAAATAAAAAATATATTTAATTCAAAATCAAATTTAATATTTTTAAATTTAAATGAATGAAATTTTTACTAACACTTTTGAGAAGTCAAAAACTAGAATTTAAAGCAAAAATATATATAAAATGAGAGTAAGCAATTTCTCAATTAAATATTCGATATTAATAGTGTTCATTTTTAAAATTTAAATTACTTTTAGATATCTGAATGATTTGTATATATTGGATACGCGAGGCGTGCACAGTCACAATGGCAAAATCCGCCTCCCCGGGAATCGCACACGGGTATTTCGTTTACGAGCAAAGATCCGGGCAAATTGAGCCTACTCGTCTACTCCGGAATGAGTGATTGTATTACGAATACGGGTATTTCTGTATTACGAATTATATATATATTAATTATTATAATTGTTTTCCATTTGTTTTTTTTTTTACAGATTCCATGCCGTGGGAGAAACCAAGAACTCGAGGACAAGCCCCACTTTCACGATCCTTGCACGGTTCGACAATGATTGCAATTAAAATGTATGTTTACCACTGGTGATAAATGACTCGAAGGCGACAACAGAACGTGAATGGAAATGCTCAAATACGCTCGCCGTACTTGATTTGGGTATTTACTATACTGTATATTTATATATATACATTGTATATTATAATAAGCTTTTTGTGTAGATATGATGACGTAGGAGAATGTCACCCTGCACCATCGAGGAGAATGTGCCCAGAGCACGAGCCGGGCACTGTGCCATTGGCATTCAGAGTCGTCTATGTTTGGTCGGAGCGAGATGGTTATCGCAAAGCTTGGAACAACCAGGTTAGGGTGAGATGATCTACACTTATAACTGATTTTAATAATATGTATATATAAGTATAATAAATATATATATAAATAAGTATATTTTATTTATATAACTATAAGCCAAGGTGTGCAGATTGTAAAGATATATATTATATATATATATATATTTTTTTTTTAGTATTGTCCAAGAACTAAGAATTGTTTTTCAAAATTCAAGTTTCATATTAAATGGCTTAAAAAAATAAAACTGAAATATTGGCCAATGTAAAATAGATAACAGATTTGGGAAAACCTGTAAAAAAAAAATGAAAAATATAATAAATTAAAGTGAAAAGTTCTGAGAAAGAAAACCATTAAGAACTAAAATAAACGTTAGTAGATTTGTGATAATATTGTAAAATGTGATTAAATAGTAATCTCTGGGCGCAATTGTGCCCAGACGGCAACGCGTCGAAAATTTTGCAGTGGTCAGCGTTATTTCACTTAACTTTGCTGCGACAACATCGCAGATAAATTAAGAACGGCCTTTTATGAGCATGCGTGTAAGGGTACGAACAGGTACACTGCACATTTATCGACGCGTCGCCGTCTGGGCACAACTGCTTAGCGATATTATTTAAAATTAATTAAAATGATCAATAAAAATTGTAGTTTATTTTTATTATGTGTATCGATATATACTTAAAATGTATTAGAAATTAGTTCATTCAAGTTATATTTTTATTTTTTCATGAAAACATCGATAGGCAAATTAAATGAATAAAAATAATTAGTTATTGGTTAACTTATTGTTTTATCGTTGATATCTTTATATAAACAATTTATTTAAGTTATATTTTTATTGAATATTTTATTTTATTATAACAATTAATATATAATCAAAAAAATATTCTTTTGCTATTAATTATTAATGCTTAATTAAAGTTTGGTTTTAAATGTGCATATTATCCATTCCAGCTATATTTTTATTTTATAATAGATTTATATTTAAACAAAAAATATTGTTCTTCCCTCGCTAGCCAAAATGAGTTGCGCTTATCGATATATAGATCGATGATCCAGTTCGGCTCCCTGCACTATCGTCACACTACAATCGATAATTAAAAACACGGCATATCTAGTCACGACTGCCAATCTGAGTCAGCACGCTACAATTGATAATTTCAATTGCTAATTGTCAATTTCCAATAATTAATTTAGTCACCAATCAATGGTATGTGCCCGTGTTGAAGCGCGATGTGCCAAATGGTTGTGCCGCTTATGGATTTGTTGTGGAAGGCACCCGCATGTTTGTCTTTGGCGGCATGTCGTTGTCGTTTTCTTCGGCTTTTTTTTTGCGCATTGTATGTGTGCACGAATTTTGGAGTGTGTCGCATTTCCATTTATTACTGACTTACATTTCAATTTCAATAAAGTGCAATTGATAATTTGGTAAGCGAGAAGGAAAAACAACAATAATTCGCATTTTAAAAAATTGTGTGATAAAATGGCACCAAAATTTTGATACCGATTTTTGATGAGCGTCGGCGTCCATTTGACGACATTGCTAGGTCAACATAAATTGTTAGCATCAACGCAGCAATCACAGTGCTCAATAATAGTTTATTCGTATTCATTTAAATTTTTAATTTTAACTTGACTAATTTTTTTTTTACAGTTTTGGCAAGCAAAAAGATGAACTTGAATTGTAAACAAATATATTAAAAACGAATAATCTGCTGAATTGAAAATGGAAATGGATGCCACCTACCAAATTGATAATCCTAATAATAATATGTTGGCCAATAATCAACTTGGTTTTCGTTGGAAACGCATTTTAAATCCAACGCGGCCGCAGCCGCGTCCCCGCCACGGTCATCGTGCCATAAATATCAAGGAATTAATGGTCGTTTTTGTTGGCGGCAACGAGGGAATTGCCGATGAATTTCATGTTTATAATACAGGTATTTATTTTTGTGATTTTAAATGAGTTTTTTTTTTTTATTTTGAGTGCGTTGATTGTATGTCATGCAAAGCAGGGGACATGATATACTTTGCCACTAACGGTAGTTGAGAATATCGTTGTAGTGTGTTTCGTGCTATGCTATGAAGCTGCACTGTCCCTGCACAATTTGGTGTCGATGTTCATGGAGCTGCACTATAGTCACACTACAATTGATAATTTCAATTGCTAATTGTCAATTTCCAATTATTAATTTAGTCACCAATCAATGGTATGTGCCCGTGCTGAAGGGCGATGTGCCAAATGGTTGTGCCGCTTATGGATTTGTTGTGGAAGGCACCCGCATGTTTGTCTTTAGCGGCATGATTGAATATGGCAAATATCCAAATGAACTTTACGAGTTGCAAGCAATCAAATGGGGATGGCGCAAAATGTACCCTGAGACACCGGATAACGGTGTCACACCCTGCCCCCGGTTGGGGCACAGCTTCACGATGGTCGGCGAGAAAATATTCCTGTTTGGCGGACTGGGCAATGAATCGGATGATCCCAAAAAATAATATTCCCAAGTAGGTGTCAATTATTAATTAATATTAGTAGTTGTAAATAAGTTGCCTTTTTTCTACTTTGGTTTCTTTGCAATAATAATAATTATATTTATTTTTAGTATGTAGCAATAAATGTTAATATTATTAGTGGTTTGTTTAATACCAAAAACAATATTCAATTGGTGCTAAAAATATATTTATTAGTAGTTCGTTTCGATTAAAATATAAAGCTTATTAAATTAAAAATACATTTTCATATTCAATATTTTTAAAATTCTTAATTTCGACTATCCCTCAGTCGAAAGAGAAAAATCTTAAATACAAAAAAAAAAAATTTCATAATTACGTTGGTTAACTTTAATTTTCGACATAGCAAAATCGCAAATAAAAAATATATTTAATTCAAAATCAAATTTAATATTTTTAAATTTAAATGAATGAAATTTTTACTAACACTTTTGAGAAGTCAAAAACTAGAATTTAAAGCAAAAATATATATAAAATGAGAGTAAGCAATTTCTCAATTAAATATTCGATATTAATAGTGTTCATTTTTAAAATTTAAATTACTTTTAGATATCTGAATGATTTGTATATATTGGATACGCGAGGCGTGCACAGTCACAATGGCAAAATCCGCCTCCCCGGGAATCGCACACGGGTATTTCGTTTACGAGCAAAGATCCGGGCAAATTGAGCCTACTCGTCTACTCCGGAATGAGTGATTGTATTACGAATACGGGTATTTCTGTATTACGAATTATATATATATTAATTATTATAATTGTTTTCCATTTGGTTTTTTTTTTTTACAGATTCCATGCCGTGGGAGAAACCAAGAACTCGAGGACAAGCCCCACTTTCACGATCCTTGCACGGTTCGACAATGATTGCAATTAAAATGTATGTTTACCACTGGTGATAAATGACTCGAAGGCGACAACAGAACGTGAATGGAAATGCTCAAATACGCTCGCCGTACTTGATTTGGGTATTTACTATATTGTATATATATATATATACATTGTATATTATAATAAGCTTTTTGTGTAGATATGATGACGTGGGAGAATGTCACCCTGCACCATCGAGGAGAATGTGCCCAGAGCACGAGCCGGGCACTGTGCCATTGGCATTCAGAGTCGTCTATGTTTGGTCGGAGCGAGATGGTTATCGCAAAGCTTGGAACAACCAGGTTAGGGTGAGATGATCTACACTTATAACTGATTTTAATAATATGTATATATAAGTATAATAAATATATATATAAATAAGTATATTTTATTTATATAACTATAAGCCAAGGTGAGCAAATTGTAAAGATATATATATATAATATATATATATTATATATATATATATATTTTTTTTTAGTATTGTCCAAGAACTAAGAATTGTTTTTCAAAATTCAAGTTTCATATTAAATGGCTTAAAAAAATAAAACTGAAATATTGGCCAATGTAAAATAGATAACAGATTTGGGAAAACCTGTAAAAAAAAAAATGAAAAATATAATAAATTAAAGTGAAAAGTTCTGAGAAAGAAAACCATTAAGAACTAAAATAAACGTTAGTAGATTTGTGATAATATTGTAAAATGTGATTAAATAGTAATCTCTGGGCGCAATTGTGCCCAGACGGCAACGCGTCGAAAATTTTGCAGTGGTCAGCGTTATTTCACTTGACTTTGCTGCGACAACATCGCAGATAAATTAAGAACGGCCTTTTATGAGCATGCGTGTATGGGTACGAACAGGTACACTGCACATTTATCGACGCGTCGCCGTCTGGGCACAACTGCTTAGCGATATTATTTAAAATTAATTAAAATGATCAATAAAAATTGTAGTTTATTTTTATTATGTGTATCGATATATACTTAAAATGTATTAGAAATTAGTTCATTCAAGTTATATTTTTATTTTTTCATGAAAACATCGATAGGCAAATTAAATGAATAAAAATAATTAGTTATTGGTTAACTTATTGTTTTATCGTTGATATCTTTATATAAACAATTTATTTAAGTTATATTTTTATTGAATATTTTATTTTATTATAACAATTAATATATAATCAAAAAAATATTCTTTTGCTATTAATTATTAATGCTTAATTAAAGTTTGGTTTTAAATGTGCATATTATCCATTCCAGCTATATTTTTATTTTATAATAGATTTATATTTAAACAAAAAATATTGTTCTTCCCTCGCTAGCCAAAATGAGTTGCGCTTATCGATATATAGATCGATGATCCAGTTCGGCTCCCTGCACTATCGTCACACTACAATCGATAATTAAAAACACGGCATATCTAGTCACGACTGCCAATCTGAGTCAGCACGCTACAATTGATAATTTCAATTGCTAATTGTCAATTTCCAATAATTAATTTAGTCACCAATCAATGGTATGTGCCCGTGTTGAAGCGCGATGTGCCAAATGGTTGTGCCGCTTATGGATTTGTTGTGGAAGGCACCCGCATGTTTGTCTTTGGCGGCATGTCGTTGTCGTTTTCTTCGGCTTTTTTTTTGCGCATTGTATGTGTGCACGAATTTTGGAGTGTGTCGCATTTCCATTTATTACTGACTTACATTTCAATTTCAATAAAGTGCAATTGATAATTTGGTAAGCGAGAAGGAAAAACAACAATAATTCGCATTTTAAAAAATTGTGTGATAAAATGGCACCAAAATTTTGATACCGATTTTTGATGAGCGTCGGCGTCCATTTGACGACATTGCTAGGTCAACATAAATTGTTAGCATCAACGCAGCAATCACAGTGCTCAATAATAGTTTATTCGTATTCATTTAAATTTTTAATTTTAACTTGACTAATTTTTTTTTTACAGTTTTGGCAAGCAAAAAGATGAACTTGAATTGTAAACAAATATATTAAAAACGAATAATCTGCTGAATTGAAAATGGAAATGGATGCCACCTACCAAATTGATAATCCTAATAATAATATGTTGGCCAATAATCAACTTGGTTTTCGTTGGAAACGCATTTTAAATCCAACGCGGCCGCAGCCGCGTCCCCGCCACGGTCATCGTGCCATAAATATCAAGGAATTAATGGTCGTTTTTGTTGGCGGCAACGAGGGAATTGCCGATGAATTTCATGTTTATAATACAGGTATTTATTTAGATTTGTGATTTTAAATGAGTTTTTTTTTTATTTTGAGTGCGTTGATTGTATGTCATGCAAAGCAGGGGACATGATATACTTTGCCACTAACGGTAGTTGAGAATATCGTTGTAGTGTGTTTCGTGCTATGCTATGAAGCTGCACTGTCCCTGCACAATTTGGTGTCGATGTTCATGGAGCTGCACTATAGTCACACTACAATTGATAATTTCAATTGCTAATTGTCAATTTCCAATTATTAATTTAGTCACCAATCAATGGTATGTGCCCGTGCTGAAGGGCGATGTGCCAAATGGTTGTGCCGCTTATGGATTTGTTGTGGAAGGCACCCGCATGTTTGTCTTTAGCGGCATGATTGAATATGGCAAATATCCAAATGAACTTTACGAGTTGCAAGCAATCAAATGGGGATGGCGCAAAATGTACCCTGAGACACCGGATAACGGTGTCACACCCTGCCCCCGGTTGGGGCACAGCTTCACGATGGTCGGCGAGAAAATATTCCTGTTTGGCGGACTGGGCAATGAATCGGATGATCCCAAAAAATAATATTCCCAAGTAGGTGTCAATTATTAATTAATATTAGTAGTTGTAAATAAGTTGCCTTTTTTCTACTTTGGTTTCTTTGCAATAATAATAATTATATTTATTAGTATGTAGCAATAAATGTTAATATTATTAGTGGTTTGTTTAATACCAAAAACAATATTCAATTGGTGCTAAAAATATATTTATTAGTAGTTCGTTTCGATTAAAATATAAAGCTTATTAAATTAAAAATACATTTTCATATTCAATATTTTTAAAATTCTTAATTTCGACTATCCCTCAGTCGAAAGAGAAAAATCTTAAATACAAAAAAAAAAAAAAATTTCATAATTACGTTGGTTAACTTTAATTTTCGACATAGCAAAATCGCAAATAAAAAATATATTTAATTCAAAATCAAATTTAATATTTTTAAATTTAAATGAATGAAATTTTTACTAACACTTTTGAGAAGTCAAAAACTAGAATTTAAAGCAAAAATATATATAAAATGAGAGTAAGCAATTTCTCAATTAAATATTCGATATTAATAGTGTTCATTTTTAAAATTTAAATTACTTTTAGATATCTGAATGATTTGTATATATTGGATACGCGAGGCGTGCACAGTCACAATGGCAAAATCCGCCTCCCCGGGAATCGCACACGGGTATTTCGTTTACGAGCAAAGATCCGGGCAAATTGAGCCTACTCGTCTACTCCGGAATGAGTGATTGTATTACGAATACGGGTATTTCTGTATTACGAATTATATATATATTAATTATTATAATTGTTTTCCATTTGGTTTTTTTTTTTACAGATTCCATGCCGTGGGAGAAACCAAGAACTCGAGGACAAGCCCCACTTTCACGATCCTTGCACGGTTCGACAATGATTGCAATTAAAATGTATGTTTACCACTGGTGATAAATGACTCGAAGGCGACAACAGAACGTGAATGGAAATGCTCAAATACGCTCGCCGTACTTGATTTGGGTATTTACTATACTGTATATTTATATATATACATTGTATATTATAATAAGCTTTTTGTGTAGATATGATGACGTGGGAGAATGTCACCCTGCACCATCGAGGAGAATGTGCCCAGAGCACGAGCCGGGCACTGTGCCATTGGCATTCAGAGTCGTCTATGTTTGGTCGGAGCGAGATGGTTATCGCAAAGCTTGGAACAACCAGGTTAGGGTGAGATGATCTACACTTATAACTGATTTTAATAATATGTATATATAAGTATAATAAATATATATATAAATAAGTATATTTTATTTATATAACTATAAGCCAAAGTGTGCAGATTGTAAAGATATATTATATATATATATATATATATATATATATTTTTTTTTAGTATTGTCCAAGAACTAAGAATTGTTTTTCAAAATTCAAGTTTCATATTAAATGGCTTAAAAAAATAAAACTGAAATATTGGCCAATGTAAAATAGATAACAGATTTGGGAAAACCTGTAAAAAAAAAAAAAAAAATATAATAAATTAAAGTGAAAAGTTCTGAGAAAGAAAACCATTAAGAACTAAAATAAACGTTAGTAGATTTGTGATAATATTGTAAAATGTGATTAAATAGTAATCTCTGGGCGCAATTGTGCCCAGACGGCAACGCGTCGAAAATTTTGCAGTGGTCAGCGTTATTTCACTTGACTTTGCTGCGACAACATCGCAGATAAATTAAGAACGGCCTTTTATGAGCATGCGTGTATGGGTACGAACAGGTACACTGCACATTTATCGACGCGTCGCCGTCTGGGCACAACTGCTTAGCGATATTATTTAAAATTAATTAAAATGATCAATAAAAATTGTAGTTTATTTTTATTATGTGTATCGATATATACTTAAAATGTATTAGAAATTAGTTCATTCAAGTTATATTTTTATTTTTTCATGAAAACATCGATAGGCAAATTAAATGAATAAAAATAATTAGTTATTGGTTAACTTATTGTTTTATCGTTGATATCTTTATATAAACAATTTATTTAAGTTATATTTTTATTGAATATTTTATTTTATTATAACAATTAATATATAATCAAAAAAATATTCTTTTGCTATTAATTATTAATGCTTAATTAAAGTTTGGTTTTAAATGTGCATATTATCCATTCCAGCTATATTTTTATTTTATAATAGATTTATATTTAAACAAAAAATTTGTTCTTCCCTCGCTAGCCAAAATGAGTTGCGCTTATCGATATATAGATCGATGATCCAGTTCGGCTCCCTGCACTATCGTCACACTACAATCGATAATTAAAAACACGGCATATCTAGTCACGACTGCCAATCTGAGTCAGCACGCTACAATTGATAATTTCAATTGCTAATTGTCAATTTCCAATAATTAATTTAGTCACCAATCAATGGTATGTGCCCGTGTTGAAGCGCGATGTGCCAAATGGTTGTGCCGCTTATGGATTTGTTGTGGAAGGCACCCGCATGTTTGTCTTTGGCGGCATGTCGTTGTCGTTTTCTTCGGCTTTTTTTTTGCGCATTGTATGTGTGCACGAATTTTGGAGTGTGTCGCATTTCCATTTATTACTGACTTACATTTCAATTTCAATAAAGTGCAATTGATAATTTGGTAAGCGAGAAGGAAAAACAACAATAATTCGCATTTTAAAAAATTGTGTGATAAAATGGCACCAAAATTTTGATACCGATTTTTGATGAGCGTCGGCGTCCATTTGACGACATTGCTAGGTCAACATAAATTGTTAGCATCAACGCAGCAATCACAGTGCTCAATAATAGTTTATTCGTATTCATTTAAATTTTTAATTTTAACTTGACTAATTTTTTTTTTACAGTTTTGGCAAGCAAAAAGATGAACTTGAATTGTAAACAAATATATTAAAAACGAATAATCTGCTGAATTGAAAATGGAAATGGATGCCACCTACCAAATTGATAATCCTAATAATAATATGTTGGCCAATAATCAACTTGGTTTTCGTTGGAAACGCATTTTAAATCCAACGCGGCCGCAGCCGCGTCCCCGCCACGGTCATCGTGCCATAAATATCAAGGAATTAATGGTCGTTTTTGTTGGCGGCAACGAGGGAATTGCCGATGAATTTCATGTTTATAATACAGGTATTTATTTAGATTTGTGATTTTAAATGAGTTTTTTTTTTTTATTTTGAGTGCGTTGATTGTATGTCATGCAAAGCAGGGGACATGATATACTTTGCCACTAACGGTAGTTGAGAATATCGTTGTAGTGTGTTTCGTGCTATGCTATGAAGCTGCACTGTCCCTGCACAATTTGGTGTCGATGTTCATGGAGCTGCACTATAGTCACACTACAATTGATAATTTCAATTGCTAATTGTCAATTTCCAATTATTAATTTAGTCACCAATCAATGGTATGTGCCCGTGCTGAAGGGCGATGTGCCAAATGGTTGTGCCGCTTATGGATTTGTTGTGGAAGGCACCCGCATGTTTGTCTTTAGCGGCATGATTGAATATGGCAAATATCCAAATGAACTTTACGAGTTGCAAGCAATCAAATGGGGATGGCGCAAAATGTACCCTGAGACACCGGATAACGGTGTCACACCCTGCCCCCGGTTGGGGCACAGCTTCACGATGGTCGGCGAGAAAATATTCCTGTTTGGCGGACTGGGCAATGAATCGGATGATCCCAAAAAATAATATTCCCAAGTAGGTGTCAATTATTAATTAATATTAGTAGTTGTAAATAAGTTGCCTTTTTTCTACTTTGGTTTCTTTGCAATAATAATAATTATATTTATTAGTATGTAGCAATAAATGTTAATATTATTAGTGGTTTGTTTAATACCAAAAACAATATTCAATTGGTGCTAAAAATATATTTATTAGTAGTTCGTTTCGATTAAAATATAAAGCTTATTAAATTAAAAATACATTTTCATATTCAATATTTTTAAAATTCTTAATTTCGACTATCCCTCAGTCGAAAGAGAAAAATCTTAAATACAAAAAAAAAAAAAAAATTTCATAATTACGTTGGTTAACTTTAATTTTCGACATAGCAAAATCGCAAATAAAAAATATATTTAATTCAAAATCAAATTTAATATTTTTAAATTTAAATGAATGAAATTTTTACTAACACTTTTGAGAAGTCAAAAACTAGAATTTAAAGCAAAAATATATATAAAATGAGAGTAAGCAATTTCTCAATTAAATATTCGATATTAATAGTGTTCATTTTTAAAATTTAAATTACTTTTAGATATCTGAATGATTTGTATATATTGGATACGCGAGGCGTGCACAGTCACAATGGCAAAATCCGCCTCCCCGGGAATCGCACACGGGTATTTCGTTTACGAGCAAAGATCCGGGCAAATTGAGCCTACTCGTCTACTCCGGAATGAGTGATTGTATTACGAATACGGGTATTTCTGTATTACGAATTATATATATATTAATTATTATAATTGTTTTCCATTTGGTTTTTTTTTTTACAGATTCCATGCCGTGGGAGAAACCAAGAACTCGAGGACAAGCCCCACTTTCACGATCCTTGCACGGTTCGACAATGATTGCAATTAAAATGTATGTTTACCACTGGTGATAAATGACTCGAAGGCGACAACAGAACGTGAATGGAAATGCTCAAATACGCTCGCCGTACTTGATTTGGGTATTTACTATACTGTATATATATATATATACATTGTATATTATAATAAGCTTTTTGTGTAGATATGATGACGTGGGAGAATGTCACCCTGCACCATCGAGGAGAATGTGCCCAGAGCACGAGCCGGGCACTGTGCCATTGGCATTCAGAGTCGTCTATGTTTGGTCGGAGCGAGATGGTTATCGCAAAGCTTGGAACAACCAGGTTAGGGTGAGATGATCTACACTTATAACTGATTTTAATAATATGTATATATAAGTATAATAAATATATATATAAATAAGTATATTTTATTTATATAACTATAAGCCAAAGTGTGCAGATTGTAAAGATATATATATATATATATATATATTTTTTTTAGTATTGTCCAAGAACTAAGAATTGTTTTTCAAAATTCAAGTTTCATATTAAATGGCTTAAAAAAATAAAACTGAAATATTGGCCAATGTAAAATAGATAACAGATTTGGGAAAACCTGTAAAAAAAAAATGAAAAATATAATAAATTAAAGTGAAAAGTTCTGAGAAAGAAAACCATTAAGAACTAAAATAAACGTTAGTAGATTTGTGATAATATTGTAAAATGTGATTAAATAGTAATCTCTGGGCGCAATTGTGCCCAGACGGCAACGCGTCGAAAATTTTGCAGTGGTCAGCGTTATTTCACTTGACTTTGCTGCGACAACATCGCAGATAAATTAAGAAACGGCCTTTTATGAGCATGCGTGTATGGGTACGAACAGGTACACTGCACATTTATCGACGCGTCGCCGTCTGGGCACAACTGCTTAGCGATATTATTTAAAATTAATTAAATGATCAATAAAAATTGTAGTTTATTTTTATTAAGTGTATCGATATATACTTAAAATGTATTAGAAATTAGTTCATTCAAGTTATATTTTTATTTTTTCATGAAAACATCGATAGGCAAATTAAATGAATAAAAATAATTAGTTATTGGTTAACTTATTGTTTTATCGTTGATATCTTTATATAAACAATTTATTTAAGTTATATTTTTATTGAATATTTTATTTTATTATAACAATTAATATATAATCAAAAAAATATTCTTTTGCTATTAATTATTAATGCTTAATTAAAGTTTGGTTTTAAATGTGCATATTATCCATTCCAGCTATATTTTTATTTTATAATAGATTTATATTTAAACAAAAAATATTGTTCTTCCCTCGCTAGCCAAAATGAGTTGCGCTTATCGATATATAGATCGATGATCCAGTTCGGCTCCCTGCACTATCGTCACACTACAATCGATAATTAAAAACACGGCATATCTAGTCACGACTGCCAATCTGAGTCAGCACGCTACAATTGATAATTTCAATTGCTAATTGTCAATTTCCAATAATTAATTTAGTCACCAATCAATGGTATGTGCCCGTGTTGAAGCGCGATGTGCCAAATGGTTGTGCCGCTTATGGATTTGTTGTGGAAGGCACCCGCATGTTTGTCTTTGGCGGCATGTCGTTGTCGTTTTCTTCGGCTTTTTTTTTGCGCATTGTATGTGTGCACGAATTTTGGAGTGTGTCGCATTTCCATTTATTACTGACTTACATTTCAATTTCAATAAAGTGCAATTGATAATTTGGTAAGCGAGAAGGAAAAACAACAATAATTCGCATTTTAAAAAATTGTGTGATAAAATGGCACCAAAATTTTGATACCGATTTTTGATGAGCGTCGGCGTCCATTTGACGACATTGCTAGGTCAACATAAATTGTTAGCATCAACGCAGCAATCACAGTGCTCAATAATAGTTTATTCGTATTCATTTAAATTTTTAATTTTAACTTGACTAATTTTTTTTTTACAGTTTTGGCAAGCAAAAAGATGAACTTGAATTGTAAACAAATATATTAAAAACGAATAATCTGCTGAATTGAAAATGGAAATGGATGCCACCTACCAAATTGATAATCCTAATAATAATATGTTGGCCAATAATCAACTTGGTTTTCGTTGGAAACGCATTTTAAATCCAACGCGGCCGCAGCCGCGTCCCCGCCACGGTCATCGTGCCATAAATATCAAGGAATTAATGGTCGTTTTTGTTGGCGGCAACGAGGGAATTGCCGATGAATTTCATGTTTATAATACAGGTATTTATTTTTGTGATTTTAAATGAGTTTTTTTTTTTATTTTGAGTGCGTTGATTGTATGTCATGCAAAGCAGGGGACATGATATACTTTGCCACTAACGGTAGTTGAGAATATCGTTGTAGTGTGTTTCGTGCTATGCTATGAAGCTGCACTGTCCCTGCACAATTTGGTGTCGATGTTCATGGAGCTGCACTATAGTCACACTACAATTGATAATTTCAATTGCTAATTGTCAATTTCCAATTATTAATTTAGTCACCAATCAATGGTATGTGCCCGTGCTGAAGGGCGATGTGCCAAATGGTTGTGCCGCTTATGGATTTGTTGTGGAAGGCACCCGCATGTTTGTCTTTAGCGGCATGATTGAATATGGCAAATATCCAAATGAACTTTACGAGTTGCAAGCAATCAAATGGGGATGGCGCAAAATGTACCCTGAGACACCGGATAACGGTGTCACACCCTGCCCCCGGTTGGGGCACAGCTTCACGATGGTCGGCGAGAAAATATTCCTGTTTGGCGGACTGGGCAATGAATCGGATGATCCCAAAAAATAATATTCCCAAGTAGGTGTCAATTATTAATTAATATTAGTAGTTGTAAATAAGTTGCCTTTTTTCTACTTTGGTTTCTTTGCAATAATAATAATTATATTTATTAGTATGTAGCAATAAATGTTAATATTATTAGTGGTTTGTTTAATACCAAAAACAATATTCAATTGGTGCTAAAAATATATTTATTAGTAGTTCGTTTCGATTAAAATATAAAGCTTATTAAATTAAAAATACATTTTCATATTCAATATTTTTAAAATTCTAAATTTCGACTATCCCTCAGTCGAAAGAGAAAAATCTTAAATACAAAAAAAAAAAAAAAATTTCATAATTACGTTGGTTAACTTTAATTTTCGACATAGCAAAATCGCAAATAAAAAATATATTTAATTCAAAATCAAATTTAATATTTTTAAATTTAAATGAATGAAATTTTTACTAACACTTTTGAGAAGTCAAAAACTAGAATTTAAAGCAAAAATATATATAAAATGAGAGTAAGCAATTTCTCAATTAAATATTCGATATTAATAGTGTTCATTTTTTAAATTTAAATTACTTTTAGATATCTGAATGATTTGTAAATATTGGATACGTGAGGCGTGCACAGTCACAATGGCAAAATCCGCCTCCCCGGGAATCGCACACGGGTATTTCGTTTACGAGCAAAGATCCGGGCAAATTGAGCCTACTCGTCTACTCCGGAATGAGTGATTGTATTACGAATACGGGTATTTCTGTATTACGAATTATATATATATTAATTATTATAATTGTTTTCCATTTGGTTTTTTTTTTTACAGATTCCATGCCGTGGGAGAAACCAAGAACTCGAGGACAAGCCCCACTTTCACGATCCTTGCACGGTTCGACAATGATTGCAATTAAAATGTATGTTTACCACTGGTGATAAATGACTCGAAGGCGACAACATAACGTGAATGGAAATGCTCAAATACGCTCGCCGTACTTGATTTGGGTATTTACTATACTGTATATTTATATATATAATATGTATATTATAATAAGCTTTTTGTGTAGATATGATGACGTGGGAGAATGTCACCCTGCACCATGTAGGAGAATGTGCCCAGAGCACGAGCCGGGCACTGTGCCATTGGCATTCAGAGTCGTCTATGTTTGGTCGGAGCGAGATGGTTATCGCAAAGCTAGGAACAACCAGGTTAGGGTGAGATGATCTACACTTATAACTGATTTTAATAATATGTATATATAAGTATAATAAATATATATATAAATAAATATATTTTATTTACATAACTATAAGGTGTGCAGATTGTAAAGTATAATATATATATATATATATATACTATATATATATATATATTTTTTTTTAGTATTGTCCAAGAACTAAGAATTGTTTTTCAAAATTTAAGTTTCATATTAAATGGCTTAAAAAAATAAAACTGAAATATTGGCCAATGTAAAATATATAACAGATTTGGGAAAACCTGTAAAAAAAAAAATGAAAAATATAATCAATTAAAGTGAAAAGTTCTGAGAAAGAAAACCATTAAGAACTAAAATAAACGTTAGTAGATTTGTGATAATATTATAAAATGTGATTAAATAGTAATCTCTGGGCGCAATTGTGCCCAGACGACAACGCGACGAAAATTTTGCAGTGGTCAGCGTTATTTCACTTAACTTTGCTGCGACAACATCGCAGATAAATTAAGAAACGGCCTTTTATGAGCATGCGTGTAAGGGTACGAACAGGTACACTGCACATTTATCGACGCGTCGCCGTCTGGGCACAACTGCTTAGCGATATTATTTAAAATTAATTAAATGATCAATAAAAATTGTAGTTTATTTTTATTAAGTGTATCGATATATACTTAAAATGTATTAGAAATTAGTTCATTCAAGTTATATTTTTATTTTTTCATGAAAACATCGATAGGCAAATTAAATGAATAAAAATAATTAGTTATTGGTTAACTTATTGTTTTATCGTTGATATCTTTATATAAACAATTTATTTAAGTTATATTTTTATTGAATATTTTATTTTATTATAACAATTAATATATAATCAAAAAAATATTCTTTTGCTATTAATTATTAATGCTTAATTAAAGTTTGGTTTTAAATGTGCATATTATCCATTCCAGCTATATTTTTATTTTATAATAGATTTATATTTAAACAAAAAATATTCTTCCCTCGCTAGCCAAAATGAGTTGCGCTTATCGATATATAGATCGATGATCCAGTTCGGCTCCCTGCACTATCGTCACACTACAATCGATAATTAAAAACACGGCATATCTAGTCACGACTGCCAATCTGAGTCAGCACGCTACAATTGATAATTTCAATTGCTAATTGTCAATTTCCAATAATTAATTTAGTCACCAATCAATGGTATGTGCCCGTGTTGAAGCGCGATGTGCCAAATGGTTGTGCCGCTTATGGATTTGTTGTGGAAGGCACCCGCATGTTTGTCTTTAGCGGCATGATTGAATATGGCAAATATCCAAATGAACTTTACGAGTTGCAAGCAATCAAATGGGGATGGCGCAAAATGTACCCTGAGACACCGGATAACGGTGTCACACCCTGCCCCCGGTTGGGGCACAGCTTCACGATGGTCGGCGAGAAAATATTCCTGTTTGGCGGACTGGGCAATGAATCGGATGATCCCAAAAAATAATATTCCCAAGTAGGTGTCAATTATTAATTAATATTAGTAGTTGTAAATAAGTTGCCTTTTTTCTACTTTGGTTTCTTTGCAATAATAATAATTATATTTATTAGTATGTAGCAATAAATGTTAATATTATTAGTGGTTTGTTTAATACCAAAAACAATATTCAATTGGTGCTAAAAATATATTTATTAGTAGTTCGTTTCGATTAAAATATAAAGCTTATTAAATTAAAAATACATTTTCATATTCAATATTTTTAAAATTCTAAATTTCGACTATCCCTCAGTCGAAAGAGAAAAATCTTAAATACAAAAAAAAAAAAAAAATTTCATAATTACGTTGGTTAACTTTAATTTTCGACATAGCAAAATCGCAAATAAAAAATATATTTAATTCAAAATCAAATTTAATATTTTTAAATTTAAATGAATGAAATTTTTACTAACACTTTTGAGAAGTCAAAAACTAGAATTTAAAGCAAAAATATATATAAAATGAGAGTAAGCAATTTCTCAATTAAATATTCGATATTAATAGTGTTCATTTTTAAAATTTAAATTACTTTTAGATATCTGAATGATTTGTATATATTGGATACGCGAGGCGTGCACAGTCACAATGGCAAAATCCGCCTCCCCGGGAATCGCACACGGGTATTTCGTTTACGAGCAAAGATCCGGGCAAATTGAGCCTACTCGTCTACTCCGGAATGAGTGATTGTATTACGAATACGGGTATTTCTGTATTACGAATTATATATATATTAATTATTATAATTGTTTTCCATTTGGTTTTTTTTTTTTACAGATTCCATGCCGTGGGAGAAACCAAGAACTCGAGGACAAGCCCCACTTTCACGATCCTTGCACGGTTCGACAATGATTGCAATTAAAATGTATGTTTTTGTACCACTGGTGATAAATGACTCGAAGGCGACAACAGAACGTGAATGGAAATGCTCAAATACGCTCGCCGTACTTGATTTGGGTATTTACTATACTGTATATATATATATATACATTGTATATTATAATAAGCTTTTTGTGTAGATATGATGACGTGGGAGAATGTCACCCTGCACCATCGAGGAGAATGTGCCCAGAGCACGAGCCGGGCACTGTGCCATTGGCATTCAGAGTCGTCTATGTTTGGTCGGAGCGAGATGGTTATCGCAAAGCTTGGAACAACCAGGTTAGGGTGAGATGATCTACACTTATAACTGATTTTAATAATATGTATATATAAGTATAATAAATATATATATAAATAAGTATATTTTATTTATATAACTATAAGCCAAAGTGTGCAGATTGTAAAATATATATATATATATATATATTTTTTTAGTATTGTCCAAGAACTAAGAATTGTTTTTCAAAATTCAAGTTTCATATTAAATGGCTTAAAAAAATAAAACTGAAATATTGGCCAATGTAAAATAGATAACAGATTTGGGAAAACCTGTAAAAAAAAAAATGAAAAATATAATAAATTAAAGTGAAAAGTTCTGAGAAAGAAAACCATTAAGAACTAAAATAAACGTTAGTAGATTTGTGATAATATTGTAAAATGTGATTAAATAGTAATCTCTGGGCGCAATTGTGCCCAGACGGCAACGCGTCGAAAATTTTGCAGTGGTCAGCGTTATTTCACTTGACTTTGCTGCGACAACATCGCAGATAAATTAAGAAACGGCCTTTTATGAGCATGCGTGTATGGGTACGAACAGGTACACTGCACATTTATCGACGCGTCGCCGTCTGGGCACAACTGCTTAGCGATATTATTTAAAATTAATTAAAATGATCAATAAAAATTGTAGTTTATTTTTATTAAGTGTATCGATATATACTTAAAATGTATTAGAAATTAGTTCATTCAAGTTATATTTTTATTTTTTCATGAAAACATCGATAGGCAAATTAAATGAATAAAAATAATTAGTTATTGGTTAACTTATTGTTTTATCGTTGATATCTTTATATAAACAATTTATTTAAGTTATATTTTTATTGAATATTTTATTTTATTATAACAATTAATATATAATCAAAAAAATATTCTTTTGCTATTAATTATTAATGCTTAATTAAAGTTTGGTTTTAAATGTGCATATTATCCATTCCAGCTATATTTTTATTTTATAATAGATTTATATTTAAACAAAAAATATTTCTTCCCTCGCTAGCCAAAATGAGTTGCGCTTATCGATATATAGATCGATGATCCAGTTCGGCTCCCTGCACTATCGTCACACTACAATCGATAATTAAAAACACGGCATATCTAGTCACGACTGCCAATCTGAGTCAGCACGCTACAATTGATAATTTCAATTGCTAATTGTCAATTTCCAATAATTAATTTAGTCACCAATCAATGGTATGTGCCCGTGTTGAAGCGCGATGTGCCAAATGGTTGTGCCGCTTATGGATTTGTTGTGGAAGGCACCCGCATGTTTGTCTTTGGCGGCATGTCGTTGTCGTTTTCTTCGGCTTTTTTTTTGCGCATTGTATGTGTGCACGAATTTTGGAGTGTGTCGCATTTCCATTTATTACTGACTTACATTTCAATTTCAATAAAGTGCAATTGATAATTTGGTAAGCGAGAAGGAAAAACAACAATAATTCGCATTTTAAAAAATTGTGTGATAAAATGGCACCAAAATTTTGATACCGATTTTTGATGAGCGTCGGCGTCCATTTGACGACATTGCTAGGTCAACATAAATTGTTAGCATCAACGCAGCAATCACAGTGCTCAATAATAGTTTATTCGTATTCATTTAAATTTTTAATTTTAACTTGACTAATTTTTTTTTTACAGTTTTGGCAAGCAAAAAGATGAACTTGAATTGTAAACAAATATATTAAAAACGAATAATCTGCTGAATTGAAAATGGAAATGGATGCCACCTACCAAATTGATAATCCTAATAATAATATGTTGGCCAATAATCAACTTGGTTTTCGTTGGAAACGCATTTTAAATCCAACGCGGCCGCAGCCGCGTCCCCGCCACGGTCATCGTGCCATAAATATCAAGGAATTAATGGTCGTTTTTGTTGGCGGCAACGAGGGAATTGCCGATGAATTTCATGTTTATAATACAGGTATTTATTTTTGTGATTTTAAATGAGTTTTTTTTTTTTATTTTGAGTGCGTTGATTGTATGTCATGCAAAGCAGGGGACATGATATACTTTGCCACTAACGGTAGTTGAGAATATCGTTGTAGTGTGTTTCGTGCTATGCTATGAAGCTGCACTGTCCCTGCACAATTTGGTGTCGATGTTCATGGAGCTGCACTATAGTCACACTACAATTGATAATTTCAATTGCTAATTGTCAATTTCCAATTATTAATTTAGTCACCAATCAATGGTATGTGCCCGTGCTGAAGGGCGATGTGCCAAATGGTTGTGCCGCTTATGGATTTGTTGTGGAAGGCACCCGCATGTTTGTCTTTAGCGGCATGATTGAATATGGCAAATATCCAAATGAACTTTACGAGTTGCAAGCAATCAAATGGGGATGGCGCAAAATGTACCCTGAGACACCGGATAACGGTGTCACACCCTGCCCCCGGTTGGGGCACAGCTTCACGATGGTCGGCGAGAAAATATTCCTGTTTGGCGGACTGGGCAATGAATCGGATGATCCCAAAAAATAATATTCCCAAGTAGGTGTCAATTATTAATTAATATTAGTAGTTGTAAATAAGTTGCCTTTTTTCTACTTTGGTTTCTTTGCAATAATAATAATTATATTTATTAGTATGTAGCAATAAATGTTAATATTATTAGTGGTTTGTTTAATACCAAAAACAATATTCAATTGGTGCTAAAAATATATTTATTAGTAGTTCGTTTCGATTAAAATATAAAGCTTATTAAATTAAAAATACATTTTCATATTCAATATTTTTAAAATTCTAAATTTCGACTATCCCTCAGTCGAAAGAGAAAAATCTTAAATACCAAAAAAAAAAAAAAAATTTCATAATTACGTTGGTTAACTTTAATTTTCGACATAGCAAAATCGCAAATAAAAAATATATTTAATTCAAAATCAAATTTAATATTTTTAAATTTAAATGAATGAAATTTTTACTAACACTTTTGAGAAGTCAAAAACTAGAATTTAAAGCAAAAATATATATAAAATGAGAGTAAGCAATTTCTCAATTAAATATTCGATATTAATAGTGTTCATTTTTAAAATTTAAATTACTTTTAGATATCTGAATGATTTGTATATATTGGATACGCGAGGCGTGCACAGTCACAATGGCAAAATCCGCCTCCCCGGGAATCGCACACGGGTATTTCGTTTACGAGCAAAGATCCGGGCAAATTGAGCCTACTCGTCTACTCCGGAATGAGTGATTGTATTACGAATACGGGTATTTCTGTATTACGAATTATATATATATTAATTATTATAATTGTTTTCCATTTGGTTTTTTTTTTTACAGATTCCATGCCGTGGGAGAAACCAAGAACTCGAGGACAAGCCCCACTTTCACGATCCTTGCACGGTTCGACAATGATTGCAATTAAAATGTATGTTTTTGTACCACTGGTGATAAATGACTCGAAGGCGACAACAGAACGTGAATGGAAATGCTCAAATACGCTCGCCGTACTTGATTTGGGTATTTACTATACTGTATATATATATATATACATTGTATATTATAATAAGCTTTTTGTGTAGATATGATGACGTGGGAGAATGTCACCCTGCACCATCGAGGAGAATGTGCCCAGAGCACGAGCCGGGCACTGTGCCATTGGCATTCAGAGTCGTCTATGTTTGGTCGGAGCGAGATGGTTATCGCAAAGCTTGGAACAACCAGGTTAGGGTGAGATGATCTACACTTATAACTGATTTTAATAATATGTATATATAAGTATAATAAATATATATATAAATAAGTATATTTTATTTATATAACTATAAGCCAAAGTGTGCAGATTGTAAAGATATATATTATATATATATATATATATATATATATATTTTTTTTAGTATTGTCCAAGAACTAAGAATTGTTTTTCAAAATTCAAGTTTCATATTAAATGGCTTAAAAAAATAAAACTGAAATATTGGCCAATGTAAAATAGATAACAGATTTGGGAAAACCTGTAAAAAAAAAAATGAAAAATATAATAAATTAAAGTGAAAAGTTCTGAGAAAGAAAACCATTAAGAACTAAAATAAACGTTAGTAGATTTGTGATAATATTGTAAAATGTGATTAAATAGTAATCTCTGGGCGCAATTGTGCCCAGACGGCAACGCGTCGAAAATTTTGCAGTGGTCAGCGTTATTTCACTTGACTTTGCTGCGACAACATCGCAGATAAATTAAGAACGGCCTTTTATGAGCATGCGTGTATGGGTACGAACAGGTACACTGCACATTTATCGACGCGTCGCCGTCTGGGCACAACTGCTTAGCGATATTATTTAAAATTAATTAAAATGATCAATAAAAATTGTAGTTTATTTTTATTATGTGTATCGATATATACTTAAAATGTATTAGAAATTAGTTCATTCAAGTTATATTTTTATTTTTTCATGAAAACATCGATAGGCAAATTAAATGAATAAAAATAATTAGTTATTGGTTAACTTATTGTTTTATCGTTGATATCTTTATATAAACAATTTATTTAAGTTATATTTTTATTGAATATTTTATTTTATTATAACAATTAATATATAATCAAAAAAATATTCTTTTGCTATTAATTATTAATGCTTAATTAAAGTTTGGTTTTAAATGTGCATATTATCCATTCCAGCTATATTTTTATTTTATAATAGATTTATATTTAAACAAAAAATATTCTTCCCTCGCTAGTCAAAATGAGTTGCGCTTATCGATATATAGATCGATGATCCAGTTCGGCTTCCTGCACTATCGTCACACTACAATCGATAATTAAAACACGGCATATCTAGTCACGACTGCCAATCTGAGTCAGCACGCTACAATTGATAATTTCAATTGCTAATTGTCAATTTCCAATAATTAATTTAGTCACCAATCAATGGTATGTGCCCGTGTTGAAGCGCGATGTGCCAAATGGTTGTGCCGCTTATGGATTTGTTGTGGAAGGCACCCGCATGTTTGTCTTTAGCGGCATGATTGAATATGGCAAATATCCAAATGAACTTTACGAGTTGCAAGCAATCAAATGGGAATGGCGCAAAATGTACCCTGAGACACCGGATAACGGTGTCACACCCTGCCCCCGGTTGGGGCACAGCTTCACGATGGTCGGCGAGAAAATATTCCTGTTTGGCGGACTGGGCAATGAATCGGATGATCCCAAAAAATAATATTCCCAAGTAGGTGTCAATTATTAATTAATATTAGTAGTTGTAAATAAGTTGCCTTTTTTCTACTTTGGTTTCTTTGCAATAATAGTAATTATATTTATTAGTATGTAGCAATTAATGTTAATATTATTAGTGGTTTGTTTAATACCAAAAACAATATTCAATTGGTGCTAAAAATATATTTATTAGTAGTTCGTTTCGATTAAAATATAAAGCTTATTAAATTAAAAATACATTTTCATATTCAATATTTTTAAAATTCTAAATTTCGACTATCCCTCAGTCGAAAGAGAAAAATCTTAAATACAAAAAAAAAAAAAAAATTCATAATTACGTTGGTTAACTTTAATTTTCGACATAGCAAAATCGCAAATAAAAAATATATTTAATTCAAAATCAAATTTAATATTTTTAAATTTAAATGAATGAAATTTTTACTAACACTTTTGAGAAGTCAAAAACTAGAATTTAAAGCAAAAATATATATAAAATGAGAGTAAGCAATTTCTCAGTTAAATATTCGATATTAATAGTGTTCATTTTTAAAATTTAAATTACTTTTAGATATCTGAATGATTTGTATATATTGGATACGCGAGGCGTGCACAGTCACAATGGCAAAATCCGCCTCCCCGGGAATCGCACACGGGTATTTCGTTTACGAGCAAAGATCCGGGCAAATTGAGCCTACTCGTCTACTCCGGAATGAGTGATTGTATTACGAATACGGGTATTTCTGTATTACGAATTATATATATATTAATTATTATAATTGTTTTCCATTTGGTTTTTTTTTTTTACAGATTCCATGCCGTGGGAGAAACCAAGAACTCGAGGACAAGCCCCACTTTCACGATCCTTGCACGGTTCGACAATGATTGCAATTAAAATGTATGTTTTTTACCACTGGTGATAAATGACTCGAAGGCGACAACAGAACGTGAATGGAAATGCTCAAATACGCTCGCCGTACTTGATTTGGGTATTTACTATACTGTATATATATATATATACATTGTATATTATAATAAGCTTTTTGTGTAGATATGATGACGTGGGAGAATGTCACCCTGCACCATCGAGGAGAATGTGCCCAGAGCACGAGCCGGGCACTGTGCCATTGGCATTCAGAGTCGTCTATGTTTGGTCGGAGCGAGATGGTTATCGCAAAGCTTGGAACAACCAGGTTAGGGTGAGATGATCTACACTTATAACTGATTTTAATAATATGTATATATAAGTATAATAAATATATATATAAATAAGTATATTTTATTTATATAACTATAAGCCAAAGTGTGCAGATTGTAAAGATATATATATATATATATATTTTTTTTAGTATTGTCCAAGAACTAAGAATTGTTTTTCAAAATTCAAGTTTCATATTAAATGGCTTAAAAAAATAAAACTGAAATATTGGCCAATGTAAAATAGATAACAGATTTGGGAAAACCTGTAAAAAAAAAAATGAAAAATATAATAAATTAAAGTGAAAAGTTCTGAGAAAGAAAACCATTAAGAACTAAAATAAACGTTAGTAGATTTGTGATAATATTGTAAAATGTGATTAAATAGTAATCTCTGGGCGCAATTGTGCCCAGACGGCAACGCGTCGAAAATTTTGCAGTGGTCAGCGTTATTTCACTTGACTTTGCTGCGACAACATCGCAGATAAATTAAGAAACGGCCTTTTATGAGCATGCGTGTATGGGTACGAACAGGTACACTGCACATTTATCGACGCGTCGCCGTCTGGGCACAACTGCTTAGCGATATTATTTAAAATTAATTAAAATGATCAATAAAAATTGTAGTTTATTTTTATTATGTGTATCGATATATACTTAAAATGTATTAGAAATTAGTTCATTCAAGTTATATTTTTATTTTTTCATGAAAACATCGATAGGCAAATTAAATGAATAAAAATAATTAGTTATTGGTTAACTTATTGTTTTATCGTTGATATCTTTATATAAACAATTTATTTAAGTTATATTTTTATTGAATATTTTATTTTATTATAACAATTAATATATAATCAAAAAAATATTCTTTTGCTATTAATTATTAATGCTTAATTAAAGTTTGGTTTTAAATGTGCATATTATCCATTCCAGCTATATTTTTATTTTATAATAGATTTATATTTAAACAAAAAATATTCTTCCCTCGCTAGCCAAAATGAGTTGCGCTTATCGATATATAGATCGATGATCCAGTTCGGCTCCCTGCACTATCGTCACACTACAATCGATAATTAAAAACACGGCATATCTAGTCACGACTGCCAATCTGAGTCAGCACGCTACAATTGATAATTTCAATTGCTAATTGTCAATTTCCAATAATTAATTTAGTCACCAATCAATGGTATGTGCCCGTGTTGAAGCGCGATGTGCCAAATGGTTGTGCCGCTTATGGATTTGTTGTGGAAGGCACCCGCATGTTTGTCTTTGGCGGCATGTCGTTGTCGTTTTCTTCGGCTTTTTTTTTTGCGCATTGTATGTGTGCACGAATTTTGGAGTGTGTCGCATTTCCATTTATTACTGACTTACATTTCAATTTCAATAAAGTGCAATTGATAATTTGGTAAGCGAGAAGGAAAAACAACAATAATTCGCATTTTAAAAAATTGTGTGATAAAATGGCACCAAAATTTTGGTACCGATTTTTGATGAGCGTCGGCGTCCATTTGACGACATTGCTAGGTCAACATAAATTGTTAGCATCAACGCAGCAATCACAGTGCTCAATAATAGTTTATTCGTATTCATTTAAATTTTTAATTTTAACTTGACTAATTTTTTTTTTTACAGTTTTGGCAAGCAAAAAGATGAACTTGAATTGTAAACAAATATATTAAAAACGAATAATCTGCTGAATTGAAAATGGAAATGGATGCCACCTACCAAATTGATAATCCTAATAATAATATGTTGGCCAATAATCAACTTGGTTTTCGTTGGAAACGCATTTTAAATCCAACGCGGCCGCAGCCGCGTCCCCGCCACGGTCATCGTGCCATAAATATCAAGGAATTAATGGTCGTTTTTGTTGGCGGCAACGAGGGAATTGCCGATGAATTTCATGTTTATAATACAGGTATTTATTTAGATGATTGTGATTTTAAATGAGTTTTGTTTTTTTGATTTTGAGTCGTTGATTGTATGTCATGCAAAGCAGGGGACATGATATACTTTGCACTAACGGTAGTTGAGAATATCGTTGTAGTGTGTTTCGTGCTATGCTATGGAGCTGCACTGTCCCTGCACAATTTGGTGTCGATGTTCATGGAGCTGCACTATAGTCACACTACAATTGATAATTTCAATTGCTAATTGTCAATTTCCAATTATTAATTTAGTCACCAATCAATGGTATGTGCCCGTGCTGAAGGGCGATGTGCCAATTTGTTGTGGAAGGCACCCGCATGTTTGTCTTTAGCGGCATGATTGAATATGGCAAATATCCAAATGAACTTTACGAGTTGCAAGCAATCAAATGGGGATGGCGCAAAATGTACCCTGAGACACCGGATAACGGTGTCAGTCACCCTGCCCCCGGTTGGGGCACAGCTTCACGATGGTCGGCGAGAAAATATTCCTGTTTGGCGGACTGGGCAATGAATCGGATGATTCCAAAAAATAATATTCCCAAGTAGGTGTCAATTATTAATTAATATTAGTAGTTGTAAATAAGTTGCCTTTTTTCTACTTTGGTTTCTTTGCAATAATAATAATTATATTTATTAGTATGTAGCAATAAATGTTAATATTATTAGTGGTTTGTTTAATACCAAAAACAATATTCAATTGGTGCTAAAAATATATTTATTAGTAGTTCGTTTCGATTAAAATATAAAGCTTATTAAATTAAAAATACATTTTCATATTCAATATTTTTAAAATTCTAAATTTCGACTATCCCTCAGTCGAAAGAGAAAAATCTTAAATACAAAAAAAAAAAAAAAAATTCATAATTACGTTGGTTAACTTTAATTTTCGACATAGCAAAATCGCAAATAAAAAATATATTTAATTCAAAATCAAATTTAATATTTTTAAATTTAAATGAACTGCATAGCGATATTATTTAAAATTAATTAAAATGATCAATAAAAATTGTAGTTTATTTTTATTAAGTGTATCGATATATACTTAAAATGTATTAGAAATTAGTTCATTCAAGTTATATTTTTATTTTTTCATGAAAACATCGATAGGCAAATTAAATGAATAAAAATAATTAGTTATCAGTTAATTTATTGTTTTATCGTTGATATCTTTATATAAACAATTTATTTAAGTTATATTTTTATTGAATATTTTAATTTATTATAACAATTAATATAGAATCAAAAAAATATTCATTTGCTAGTAATTACTAATGCTTAATTAAAGTTTGGTTTTAAATGTGCATATTATCCATTCCAGCTATATTTTTATTTTATAATAGATTTATATTTAAACAAAAAATATTGTTCTTCCCTCGCTAGCCAAAATGAGTTGCGCTTATCGATATATAGATCGATGATCCAGTTCGGCTCCCTGCACTATCCTCACACTACAATCGATAATTAAAAACACGGCATATCTAGTCACGATTGCCAATCTGAGTCAGCACGCTACAATTGATAATTTCAATTGCTAATTGTCAATTTCCAATAATTAATTTAGTCACCAATCAATGGTATGTGCCCGTGTTGAAGCGCGATGTGCCAAATGGTTGTGCCGCTTATGGATTTGTTGTGGAAGGCACGTCGCTGTCGTTTTCTTCGGCTTTTTTTTTTTGCGCATTGTATGTGTGCACGAATTTTGGAGTGTGTCGCATTTCCATTTATTACTGACTTACATTTCAATTTCAATAAAGTGCAATTGATAATTTGGTAAGCGAGAAGGAAAAACAACAATAATTCGCATTTTAAAAAATTGTGTGATAAAATGGCACCAAAATTTTGGTACCGATTTTTGATGAGCGTCGGCGTCCATTTGACGACATTGCTAGGTCAACATAAATTGTTAGCATCAATGCAGCAATCACAGTGCTCAATAATAGTTTATTCGTATTCATTTAAATTTTTAATTTTAACTTGACTAATTTTTTTTTTACAGTTTTGGCAAGCAAAAAGATGAACTTGAATTGTAAACAAATATATTAAAAACGAATAATCTGCTGAATTGAAAATGGAAATGGATGCCACCTACCAAATTGATAATCCTAATAATAATATGTTGGCCAATAATCAATTTGGTTTTCGTTGGAAACGCATTTTAAATCCAACGCGGCCGCAGCCGCGTCCCCGCCACGGTCATCGTGCCATAAATATCAAGGAATTAATGGTCGTTTTTGTTGGCGGCAACGAGGGAATTGCCGATGAATTTCATGTTTATAATACAGGTATTTATTTAGATATGTGATTTTAAATGAGTTTTTTTTTTTATTTTGAGTGGTTGATTGTATGTCATGCAAAGCAGGGGACATGATATACTTTGCCACTAACGGTAGTTGAGAATATCGTTGTAGTGTGTTTCGTGCTATGCTATGGAGCTGCACTGTCCCTGCACAATTTGGTGTCGATGTTCATGGAGCTGCACTATAGTCACACTACAATTGATAATTTCAATTGCTAATTGTCAATTTCCAATTATTAATTTAGTCACCAATCAATGGTATGTGCCCGTGCTGAAGGGCGATGTGCCAATTTGTTGTGGAAGGCACCCGCATGTTTGTCTTTAGCGGCATGATTGAATATGGCAAATATCCAAATGAACTTTACGAGTTGCAAGCAATCAAATGGGGATGGCGCAAAATGTACCCTGAGACACCGGATAACGGTGTCACACCCTGCCCCCGGTTGGGGCACAGCTTCACGATGGTCGGCGAGAAAATATTCCTGTTTGGCGGACTGGGCAATGAATCGGATGATCCCAAAAAATAATATTCCCAAGTAGGTGTCAATTATTAATTAATATTAGTAGTTGTAAATAAGTTGCCTTTTTTCTACTTTGGTTTCTTTGCAATAATAATAATTATATTTATTAGTATGTAGCAATAAATGTTAATATTATTAGTGGTTTGTTTAATACCAAAAACAATATTCAATTGGTGCTAAAAATATATTTATTAGTAGTTCGTTTCGATTAAAATATAAAGCTTATTAAATTAAAAATACATTTTCATATTCAATATTTTTAAAATTCTAAATTTCGACTATCCCTCAGTCGAAAGAGAAAAATCTTAAATAAAAAAAAAAAAAAAATTTCATAATTACGTTGGTTAACTTTAATTTTCGACATAGCAAAATCGCAAATAAAAAATATATTTAATTCAAAATCAAATTTAATATTTTTAAATTTAAATGAATGAAATTTTTACTAACACTTTTGAGAAGTCAAAAACTAGAATTTAAAGCAAAAATATATATAAAATGAGAGTAAGCAATTTCTCAATTAAATATTCGATATTAATAGTGTTCATTTTTAAAATTTAACTTACTTTTAGATATCTGAATGATTTGTATATATTGGATACGCGAGGCGTGCACAGTCACAATGGCAAAATCCGCCTCCCCGGGAATCGCACACGGGTATTTCGTTTACGAGCAAAGATCCGGGCAAATTGAGCCTACTCGTCTACTCCGGAATGAGTGATTGTATTACGAATACGGGTATTTCTGTATTACGAATTATATATATATTAATTATTATAATTGTTTTCCATTTTGGTTTTTTTTTTACAGATTCCATGCCGTGGGAGAAACCAAGAACTCGAGGACAAGCCCCACTTTCACGATCCTTGCACGGTTCGACAATGATTGCAATTAAAATGTATGTTTTTGGTGGTACCACTGGTGATAAATGACTCGAAGGCGACAACAGAACGTGAATGGAAATGCTCAAATACGCTCGCCGTACTTGATTTGGGTATTTACTATACTGTATATATATATATATATACAATGTATATTATAATAAGCTTTTTGTGTAGATATGATGACGTGGGAGAATGTCACCCTGCACCATCGAGGAGAATGTGCCCAGAGCACGAGCCGGGCACTGTGCCATTGGCATTCAGAGTCGTCTATGTTTGGTCGGAGCGAGATGGTTATCGCAAAGCTTGGAACAACCAGGTTAGGGTGAGATGATCTACACTTATAACTGATTTTAATAATATGTATATATAAGTATAATAAATATATATATAAATAAGTATATTTTATTTATATAACTACAAGCCAAAGTGTGCAGATTGTAAAGATATATATATATATATATTTTTTTAGTATTGTCCAAGAACTAAGAATTGTTTTTCAAAATTCAAGTTTCATATTAAATGGCTTAAAAAAATAAAACTGAAATATTGGCCAATGTAAAATAGATAACAGATTTGGGAAAACCTGAAAAAAAAAAAATGAAAAATATAATAAATTAAAGTGAAAAGTTCTGAGAAAGAAAACCATTAAGAACTAAAATAAACGTTAGTAGATTTGTGATAATATTGTAAAATGTGATTAAATAGTAATCTCTGGGCGCAATTGTGCCCAGACGGCAACGCGTCGAAAATTTTGCAGTGGTCAGCGTTATTTCACTTAACTTTGCTGCGACAACATCGCAGATAAATTAAGAACGGCCTTTTATGAGCATGCGTGTAAGGGTACGAACAGGTACACTGCACATTTATCGACGCGTCGCCGTCTGGGCACAACTGCTTAGCGATATTATTTAAAATTAATTAAAATGATCAATAAAAATTGTAGTTTATTTTTATTATGTGTATCGATATATACTTAAAATGTATTAGAAATTAGTTCATTCAAGTTATATTTTTATTTTTTCATGAAAACATCGATAGGCAAATTAAATGAATAAAAATAATTAGTTATCGGTTAACTTATTGTTTTATCGTTGATATCTTTATATAAACAATTTATTTAAGTTATATTTTTATTGAATATTTTAATTTATTATAACAATTAATATAGAATCAAAAAAATATTCTTTTGCTATTAATTATTAATGCTTAATTAAAGTTTGGTTTTAAATGTGCATATTATCCATTCCAGCTATATTTTTATTTTATAATAGATTTATATTTAAACAAAAAATATTCTTCCCTCGCTAGCCAAAATGAGTTGCGCTTATCGATATATAGATCGATGATCCAGTTCGGCTCCCTGCACTATCGTCACACTACAATCGATAATTAAAAACACGGCATATCTAGTCACGACGGCCAATCTGAGTCAGCACGCTACAATTGATAATTTCAATTGCTAATTGTCAATTTCCAATAATTAATTTAGTCACCAATCAATGGTATGTGCCCGTGTTGAAGCGCGATGTGCCAAATGGTTGTGCCGCTTATGGATTTGTTGTGGAAGGCACCCGCATGTTTGTCTTTGGCGGCATGTCGTTGTCGTTTTCTTCGGCTTTTTTTTTGCGCATTGTATGTGTGCACGAATTTTGGAGTGTGTCGCATTTCCATTTATTACTGACTTACATTTCAATTTCAATAAAGTGCAATTGATAATTTGGTAAGCGAGAAGGAAAAACAACAATAATTCGCATTTTAAAAAATTGTGTGATAAAATGGCACCAAAATTTTGATACCGATTTTTGATGAGCGTCGGCGTCCATTTGACGACATTGCTAGGTCAACATAAATTGTTAGCATCAACGCAGCAATCACAGTGCTCAATAATAGTTTATTCGTATTCATTTAAATTTTTAATTTTAACTTGACTAATTTTTTTTTTACAGTTTTGGCAAGCAAAAAGATGAACTTGAATTGTAAACAAATATATTAAAAACGAATAATCTGCTGAATTGAAAATGGAAATGGATGCCACCTACCAAATTGATAATCCTAATAATAATATGTTGGCCAATAATCAACTTGGTTTTCGTTGGAAACGCATTTTAAATCCAACGCGGCCGCAGCCGCGTCCCCGCCACGGTCATCGTGCCATAAATATCAAGGAATTAATGGTCGTTTTTGTTGGCGGCAACGAGGGAATTGCCGATGAATTTCATGTTTATAATACAGGTATTTATTTAGATTTGTGATTTTAAATGAGTTTTTTTTTTTTATTTTGAGTGCGTTGATTGTATGTCATGCAAAGCAGGGGACATGATATACTTTGCCACTAACGGTAGTTGAGAATATCGTTGTAGTGTGTTTCGTGCTATGCTATGAAGCTGCACTGTCCCTGCACAATTTGGTGTCGATGTTCATGGAGCTGCACTATAGTCACACTACAATTGATAATTTCAATTGCTAATTGTCAATTTCCAATTATTAATTTAGTCACCAATCAATGGTATGTGCCCGTGCTAAGTGCATGAAGGGCGATGTGCTTAGATTTGTTGTGGAAGGCACCCGCATGTTTGTCTTTAGCGGCATGATTGAATATGGCAAATATCCAAATGAACTTTACGAGTTGCAAGCAATCAAATGGGAATGGCGCAAAATGTACCCTGAGACACCGGATAACGGTGTCACACCCTGCCCCCGGTTGGGGCACAGCTTCACGATGGTCGGCGAGAAAATATTCCTGTTTCGCGGACTGGGCAATGAATCGGATGATCCCAAAAAATAATATTCCCAAGTAGGTGACAATTATTAATTAATATTAGTAGTTGTAAATAAGTTGCCTTTTTTCTACTTTGGTTTCTTTGCAATAATAATAATTATATTTATTAGTATGTAGCAATAAATGTTAATATTATTAGTGGTTTGTTTAATACCAAAAACAATATTCAATTGGTGCTAAAAATATATTTATTAGTAGTTCGTTTCGATTAAAATATAAAGCTTATTAAATTAAAAATACATTTTCATATTCAATATTTTTAAAATTCTAAATTTCGACTATCCCTCAGTCGAAAGAAAAAAATCTTAAATACAACAAAAAAAAAATATTTCATAATTACGTTGGTTAACTTTAATTTTCGACATAGCAAAATCGCAAATAAAAAATATATTTAATTCAAAATCAAATTTAATATTTTTAAATTTAAATGAATGAAATTTTTACTAACACTTTTGAGAAGTCAAAAACTAGAATTTAAAGCAAAAATATATATAAAATGAGAGTAATCAATTTCTCAGTTAAATATTCGATATTAATAGTGTTAATTTTTAAAATTTAAATTACTTTTAGATATCTGAATGATTTGTATATATTGGATACGCGAGGCGTGCACAGTCACAATGGCAAAATCCGCCTCCCCGGGAATCGCACACGGGTATTTCGTTTACGAGCAAAGATCCGGGCAAATTGAGCCTACTCGTCTACTCCGGAATGAGTGATTGTATTACGAATACGGGTATTTCTGTATTACGAATTATATATATATTAATTATTATAATTGTTTTCCATTTGGTTTTTTTTTTTTACAGATTCCATGCCGTGGGAGAAACCAAGAACTCGAGGACAAGCCCCACTTTCACGATCCTTGCACGGTTCGACAATGATTGCAATTAAAATGTATGTTTACCACTGGTGATAAATGACTCGAAGGCGACAACAGAACGTGAATGGAAATGCTCAAATACGCTCGCCGTACTTGATTTGGGTATTTATTATATACTGTATATATATATATATACATTGTATATTATAATAAGCTTTTTGTGTAGATATGATGACGTGGGAGAATGTCACCCTGCACCATCGAGGAGAATGTGCCCAGAGCACGAGCCGGGCACTGTGCCATTGGCATTCAGAGTCGTCTATGTTTGGTCGGAGCGAGATGGTTATCGCAAAGCTTGGAACAACCAGGTTAGGGTGAGATGATCTACACTTATAACTGATTTTAATAATATGTATATATAAGTATAATAAATATATATATAAATAAGTATATTTTATTTATATAACTATAAGCCAAAGTGTGCAGATTGTAAAGTATATATATATATATATATATTTTTTTAGTATTGTCCAAGAACTAAGAATTGTTTTTCAAAATTCAAGTTTCATATTAAATGGCTTAAAAAAATAAAACTGAAATATTGGCCAATGTAAAATAGATAACAGATTTGGGAAAACCTGTAAAAAAAAAAATGAAAAATATAATAAATTAAAGTGAAAAGTTCTGAGAAAGAAAACCATTAAGAACTAAAATAAACGTTAGTAGATTTGTGATAATATTGTAAAATGTGATTAAATAGTAATCTCTGGGCGCAATTGTGCCCAGACGGCAACGCGTCGAAAATTTTGCAGTGGTCAGCGTTATTTCACTTGACTTTGCTGCGACAACATCGCAGATAAATTAAGAACGGCCTTTTATGAGCATGCGTGTATGGGTACGAACAGGTACACTGCACATTTATCGACGCGTCGCCGTCTGGGCACAACTGCTTAGCGATATTATTTAAAATTAATTAAAATGATCAATAAAAATTATAGTTTATTTTTATTAAGTGTATCGATATATACTTAAAATGTATTAGAAATTAGTTCATTCAAGTTATATTTTTATTTTTTCATGAAAACATCGATAAGCAAATTAAATGAATAAAAATAATTAGTTATTGGTTAACTTATTGTTTTATCGTTGATATCTTTATATAAACAATTTATTTAAGTTATATTTTTATTGAATATTTTATTTTATTATAACAATTAATATAGAATCAAAAAAATATTCTTTTGCTATTAATTATTAATGCTTAATTAAAGTTTGGTTTTAAATGTGCATATTATCCATTCCAGCTATATTTTTATTTTATAATAGATTTATATTTAAACAAAAAATATGTTCTTCCCTCGCTAGCCAAAATGAGTTGCGCTTATCGATATATAGATCGATGATCCAGTTCGGCTCCCTGCACTATCGTCACACTACAATCGATAATTAAAAACACGGCATATCTAGTCACGACTGCCAATCTGAGTCAGCACGCTACAATTGATAATTTCAATTGCTAATTGTCAATTTCCAATAATTAATTTAGTCACCAATCAATGGTATGTGCCCGTGTTGAAGCGCGATGTGCCAAATGGTTGTGCCGCTTATGGATTTGTTGTGGAAGGCACCCGCATGTTTGTCTTTGGCGGCATGTCGTTGTCGTTTTATTCGGCTTTTTTTTTGCGCATTGTATGTGTGCACGAATTTTGGAGTGTGTCGCATTTCCATTTATTACTGACTTACATTTCAATTTCAATAAAGTGCAATTGATAATTTGGTAAGCGAGAAGGAAAAACAACAATAATTCGCATTTTAAAAAATTGTGTGATAAAATGGCACCAAAATTTTGATACCGATTTTTGATGAGCGTCGGCGTCCATTTGACGACATTGCTAGGTCAACATAAATTGTTAGCATCAACGCAGCAATCACAGTGCTCAATAATAGTTTATTCGTATTCATTTAAATTTTTAATTTTAACTTGACTAATTTTTTTTTTACAGTTTTGGCAAGCAAAAAGATGAACTTGAATTGTAAACAAATATATTAAAAACGAATAATCTGCTGAATTGAAAATGGAAATGGATGCCACCTACCAAATTGATAATCCTAATAATAATATGTTGGCCAATAATCAACTTGGTTTTCGTTGGAAACGCATTTTAAATCCAACGCGGCCGCAGCCGCGTCCCCGCCACGGTCATCGTGCCATAAATATCAAGGAATTAATGGTCGTTTTTGTTGGCGGCAACGAGGGAATTGCCGATGAATTTCATGTTTATAATACAGGTATTTATTTTTGTGATTTTAAATGAGTTTTTTTTTTTATTTTGAGTGCGTTGATTGTATGTCATGCAAAGCAGGGGACATGATATACTTTGCCACTAACGGTAGTTGAGAATATCGTTGTAGTGTGTTTCGTGCTATGCTTATGGAGCTGCACTGTCCCTGCACAATTTGGTGTCGATGTTCATGGAGCTGCACTATAGTCACACTACAATTGATAATTTCAATTGCTAATTGTCAATTTCCAATTATTAATTTAGTCACCAATCAATGGTATGTGCCCGTGCTGAAGGGCGATGTGCCAAATTTTCGCTTATGGATTTGTTGTGGAAGGCACCCGCATGTTTGTCTTTAGCGGCATGATTGAATATGGCAAATATCCAAATGAACTTTACGAGTTGCAAGCAACCAAATGGGAATGGCGCAAAATGTACCCTGAGACACCGGATAACGGTGTCACACCCTGCCCCCGGTTGGGGCACAGCTTCACGATGGTCGGCGAGAAAATATTCCTGTTTGGCGGACTGGGCAATGAATCGGATGATCCCAAAAAATAATATTCCCAAGTAGGTGTCAATTATTAATTAATATTAGTAGTTGTAAATAAGTTGCCTTTTTTCTACTTTGGTTTCTTTGCAATAATAATAATTATATTTATTAGTATGTAGCAATAAATGTTAATATTATTAGTGGTTTGTTTAATACCAAAAACAATATTCAATTGGTGCTAAAAATATATTTATTAGTAGTTCGTTTCGATTAAAATATAAAGCTTATTAAATTAAAAATACATTTTCATATTCAATATTTTTAAAATTCTAAATTTCGACTATCCCTCAGTCGAAAGAGAAAAATCTTAAATACAAAAAAAAAAAAAAAAATTCATAATTACGTTGGTTAACTTTAATTTTCGACATAGCAAAATCGCAAATAAAAAATATATTTAATTCAAAATCAAATTTAATATTTTTAAATTTAAATGAATGAAATTTTTACTAACACTTTTGAGAAGTCAAAAACTAGAATTTAAAGCAAAAATATATATAAAATGAGAGTAAGCAATTTCTCAGTTAAATATTCGATATTAATAGTGTTCATTTTTAAAATTTAAATTACTTTTAGATATCTGAATGATTTGTATATATTGGATACGCGAGGCGTGCACAGTCACAATGGCAAAATCCGCCTCCCCGGGAATCGCACACGGGTATTTCGTTTACGAGCAAAGATCCGGGCAAATTGAGCCTACTCGTCTACTCCGGAATGAGTGATTGTATTACGAATACGGGTATTTCTGTATTACGAATTATATATATATTAATTATTATAATTGTTTTCCATTTGGTTTTTTTTTTACAGATTCCATGCCGTGGGAGAAACCAAGAACTCGAGGACAAGCCCCACTTTCACGATCCTTGCACGGTTCGACAATGATTGCAATTAAAATGTATGTTTACCACTGGTGATAAATGACTCGAAGGCGACAACAGAACGTGAATGGAAATGCTCAAATACGCTCGCCGTACTTGATTTGGGTATTTACTATACTGTATATATATATATATATACATTGTATATTATAATAAGCTTTTTGTGTAGATATGATGACGTGGGAGAATGTCACCCTGCACCATCGAGGAGAATGTGCCCAGAGCACGAGCCGGGCACTGTGCCATTGGCATTCAGAGTCGTCTATGTTTGGTCGGAGCGAGATGGTTATCGCAAAGCTTGGAACAACCAGGTTAGGGTGAGATGATCTACACTTATAACTGATTTTAATAATATGTATATATAAGTATAATAAATATATATATAAATAAGTATATTTTATTTATATAACTATGAGCCAAAGTGTGCAGATTGTAAAGATATATATATATATATACATATATATATATATTTTTTAGTATTGTCCAAGAACTAAGAATTGTTTTTCAAAATTCAAGTTTCATATTAAATGGCTTAAAAAAATAAAACTGAAATATTGGCCAATGTAAAATAGATAACAGATTTGGGAAAACCTGTAAAAAAAAAAAATGAAAAATATAATAAATTAAAGTGAAAAGTTCTGAGAAAGAAAACCATTAAGAACTAAAAACGTTAGTAGATTTGTGATAATATTGTAAAATGTGATTAAATAGTAATCTCTGGGCGCAATTGTGACCAGACGGCAACGCGTCGAAAATTTTGCAGTGGTCAGCGTTATTTCACTTAACTTTGCTGCGACAACATCGCAGATAAATTAAGAGCGGCCTTTTATGAGCATGCGTGTATGGGTCTGGGCACAACTGCTTAGCGATATTATTTAAAATTAATTAAAATGATCAATAAAAATTGTAGTTTATTTTTATTAAGTGTATCGATATATACTTAAAATGTATTAGAAATTAGTTCATTCAAGTTATATTTTTATTTTTTCATGAAAACATCGATAGGCAAATTAAATGAATAAAAATAATTAGTTATTGGTTAACTTATTGTTTTATCGTTGATATCTTTATATAAACAAATTATTTAAGTTATATTTTTATTGAATATTTTATTTTATTATAACAATTAATATAGAATCAAAAAAATATTCTTTTGCTATTAATTATTAATGCTTAATTAAAGTTTGGTTTTAAATGTGCATATTATCCATTCCAGCTATATTTTTATTTTATAATAGATTTATATTTAAACAAAAAATATTGTTCTTCCCTCGCTAGCCAAAATGAGTTGCGCTTATCGATATATAGATCGATGATCCAGTTCGGCTCCCTGAACTATCGTCACACTACAATCGATAGTGAAAAACACGGCATATCTAGTCACGACTGCCAATCTGAGTCAGCACGCTACAATTGATAATTTCAATTGCTAATTGTCAATTTCCAATAATTAATTTAGTCACCAATCAATGGTATGTGCCCGTGTTGAAGCGCGATGTGTCAAATGGTTGTGCCGCTTATGGATTTGTTGTGGAAGGCACCCGCATGTTTGTCTTTGGCGGCATGTCGTTGTCGTTTTCTTCGGCTTTTTTTTTTTGCAGTTTTGGCAAGCAAAAAGATGAACTTGAATTGTAAACAAATATATTAAAAACGAATAATCTGCTGAATTGAAAATGGAAATGGATGCCACCTACCAAATTGATAATCCTAATAATAATATGTTGGCCAATAATCAATTTGGTTTTCGTTGGAAACGCATTTTAAATCCAACGCGGCCGCAGCCGCGTCCCCGCCACGGTCATCGTGCCATAAATATCAAGGAATTAATAGTCGTTTTTGTTGGCGGCAACGAGGGAATTGCCGATGAATTTCATGTTTATAATACAGGTATTTATTTTTGTGATTTTAAATGAGTTTTTTTTTATATTTTGAGTGCGTTGATTGTATGTCATGCAAAGCAGGGGACATGATACACTTTGCCACTAACGGTAGTTGAGAAAATCGTTGTAGTGTGTTTCGTGCTATGCTATGAAGCTGCACTGTCACTGCACAATTTGGTGTTGATGTTCATGGAGCTGCACTATAGTCACAGTATATTATACTATAGTAGAGTAATTACGTTGGTTAACTTTAATTTTCGACATAGCAAAATCGCAAATAAAAAATATATTTAATTCAAAATCAAATTTAATATTTTTAAATTTAAATGAATGAAATTTTTACTACCACTTTTGAGAAGTCAAAAACTAGAATTTAAAGCAAAAATATATATAAAATGAGAGTAAGCAATTTCTCAGTTAAATATTCTATATTAATAGTGTTCATTTTTAAAATTTAAATTACTTTTAGATATCTGAATGATTTGTATATATTGGATACGCGAGGCGTGCACAGTCACAATGGCAAAATCCGCCTCCCCGGGAATCGCACACGGGTATTTCGTTTACGAGCAAAGATCCGGGCAAATTGAGACTACTCGTCTACTCCGGAATGAGTGATTGTATTACGAATACGGGTATTTCTGTATTACGAATTATATATATATTAATTATTATAATTGTTTTCCATTTGGTTTTTTTTTTACAGATTCCATGCCGTGGGAGAAACCAAGAACTTGAGGACAAGCCCCACTTTCACGATCCTTGCACGGTTCGACAATGATTGCAAATAAATTGAATGTTTTTGGCTGGTGATAAATGACTCGAAGGCGACAACAGAACATGAATGGAAATGCTCAAATACGCTCGCCGTACTTGATTTGGGTATTTACTATATTGTATATATATATATATATATACATTGTATATTATAATAAGCTTTTTGTGTAGATATGATGACGTGGGAGAATGTCACCCTGCACCATCGAGGAGAATGTGCCCAGAGCACGAGCCGGGCACTGTGCCATTGGCATTCAGAGTCGTCTATGTTTGGTCGGAGCGAGATGGTTATCGCAAAGCTTGGAACAACCAGGTTAGGGTGAGATGATCTACACTTATAACTGATTTTAATAATATGTATCTATATATGTATAATAAATATATATATAAATAAGTATATTTTATTTATATAACTATAAGCCAAAGTGTGCAGATTGTAAAGTTTTTAATATATATTATATATATATATATATTTTTTTAGTATTGTCCAAGAACTAAGAATTGTTTTTCAAAATTCAAGTTTCATATTAAATGGCTTAAAAAAATAAAACTGAAATATTGGCCAATGTAAAATAGATAACAGATTTGGGAAAACCTGTAAAAAAAAAATGAAAAATATAATAAATTAAAGTGAAAAGTTCTGAGAAAGAAAACCATTAAGAACTAAAATAAACGTTAGTAGATTTGTGATAATATTGTAAAATGTGATTAAATAGTAATCTCTGGGCGCAATTGTGCCCAGACGGCAACGCGTCGAAAATTTTGCAGTGGTCAGCGTTATTTCACTTGACTTTGCTGCGACAACATCGCAGATAAATTAAGAAACGGCCTTTTATGAGCATGCGTGTAAGGGTACGAACAGGTACACTGCACATTTATCGACGCGTCGCCGTCTGGGCACAACTGCTTAGCGATATTATTTAAAATTAATTAAAATGATCAATAAAAATTGTAGTTTATTTTTATTAAGTGTATCGATATATACTTAAAATGTATTAGAAATTAGTTCATTCAAGTTATATTTTTATTTTTTCATGAAAACATCGATAGGCAAATTAAATGAATAAAAATAATTAGTTATTGGTTAACTTATTGTTTTATCGTTGATATCTTTATATAAACAATTTATTTAAGTTATATTTTTATTGAATATTTTATTTTATTATAACAATTAATATATAATCAAAAAAATATTCTTTTGCTATTAATTATTAATGCTTAATTAAAGTTTGGTTTTAAATGTGCATATTATCCATTCCAGCTATATTTTTATTTTATAATAGATTTATATTTAAACAAAAAATATTGTTCTTCCCTCGCTAGCCAAAATGAGTTGCGCTTATCGATATATAGATCGATGATCCAGTTCGGCTCCCTGCACTATCGTCACACTACAATCGATAATTAAAAACACGGCATATCTAGTCACGACTGCCAATCTGAGTCAGCACGCTACAATTGATAATTTCAATTGCTAATTGTCAATTTCCAATAATTAATTTAGTCACCAATCAATGGTATGTGCCCGTGTTGAAGCGCGATGTGCCAAATGGTTGTGCCGCTTATGGATTTGTTGTGGAAGGCACCCGCATGTTTGTCTTTGGCGGCATGTCGTTGTCGTTTTATTCGGCTTTTTTTTTGCGCATTGTATGTGTGCACGAATTTTGGAGTGTGTCGCATTTCCATTTATTACTGACTTACATTTCAATTTCAATAAAGTGCAATTGATAATTTGGTAAGCGAGAAGGAAAAACAACAATAATTCGCATTTTAAAAAATTGTGTGATAAAATGGCACCAAAATTTTGATACCGATTTTTGATGAGCGTCGGCGTCCATTTGACGACATTGCTAGGTCAACATAAATTGTTAGCATCAACGCAGCAATCACAGTGCTCAATAATAGTTTATTCGTATTCATTTAAATTTTTAATTTTAACTTGACTAATTTTTTTTTTACAGTTTTGGCAAGCAAAAAGATGAACTTGAATTGTAAACAAATATATTAAAAACGAATAATCTGCTGAATTGAAAATGGAAATGGATGCCACCTACCAAATTGATAATCCTAATAATAATATGTTGGCCAATAATCAACTTGGTTTTCGTTGGAAACGCATTTTAAATCCAACGCGGCCGCAGCCGCGTCCCCGCCACGGTCATCGTGCCATAAATATCAAGGAATTAATGGTCGTTTTTGTTGGCGGCAACGAGGGAATTGCCGATGAATTTCATGTTTATAATACAGGTATTTATTTAGATTTGTGATTTTAAATGAGTTTTTTTTTTATTTTGAGTGCGTTGATTGTATGTCATGCAAAGCAGGGGACATGATATACTTTGCCACTAACGGTAGTTGAGAATATCGTTGTAGTGTGTTTCGTGCTATGCTATGGAGCTGCACTGTCCCTGCACAATTTGGTGTCGATGTTCATGGAGCTGCACTATAGTCACACTATAATTGATAATTTCAATTGCTAATTGTCAATTTCCAATTATTAATTTAGTCACCAATCAATGGTATGTGCCCGTGCTGATGGGCGATGTGCCAATTTGTTGTGGAAGGCACCCGCATGTTTGTCTTTAGCGGCATGATTGAATATGGAAAATATCCAAATGAACTTTACGAGTTGCAAGCAATCAAATGGGGATGGCGCAAAATGTACCCTGAGACACCGGATAACGGTGTCACACCCTGCCCCCGGTTGGGGCACAGCTTCACGATGGTCGGCGAGAAAATATTCCTGTTTGGCGGACTGGGCAATGAATCGGATGATCCCAAAAAATAATATTCCCAAGTAGGTGTCAATTATTAATTAATATTAGTAGTTGTAAATAAGTTGCATTTTTTCTACTTTGGTTTCTTTGCAATAATAATAATTATATTTATTAGTATGTAGCAATAAATGTTAATATTATTAGTGGTTTGTTTAATACCGAAAACAATATTCAATTGGTGCTAAAAATATATTTATTAGTAGTTCGTTTCGATTAAAATATAAAGCTTATTAAATTAAAAATACATTTTCATATTCAATATTTTTAAAATTCTAAATTTCGACTATCCCTCAGTCGAATCAGAAAAATCTTAAATACAAAAAAAAAAAAAAATTCATAATTACGTTGGTTAACTTTAATTTTCGACATAGCAAAATCGCAAATAAAAAATATATTTAATTCAAAATCAAATTTAATATTTTTAAATTTAAATGAATGAAATTTTTACTAACACTTTTGAGAAGTCAAAAACTAGAATTTAAAGCAAAAATATATATAAAATGAGAGTAAGCAATTTCTCAGTTAAATATTCGATATTAATAGTGTTCATTTTTAAAATTTAACTTACTTTTAGATATCTGAATGATTTGTATATATTGGATACGCGAGGCGTGCACAGTCACAATGGCAAAATCCGCCTCCCCGGGAATCGCACACGGGTATTTCGTTTACGAGCAAAGATCCGGGCAAATTGAGCCTACTCGTCTACTCCGGAATGAGTGATTGTATTACGAATACGGGTATTTCTGTATTACGAATTATATATATATTAATTATTATAATTGTTTTCCATTTGGTTTTTTTTTTTACAGATTCCATGCCGTGGGAGAAACCAAGAACTCGAGGACAAGCCCCACTTTCACGATCCTTGCACGGTTCGACAATGATTGCAATTAAAATGTATGTTTACCACTGGTGATAAATGACTCGAAGGCGACAACAGAACGTGAATGGAAATGCTCAAATACGCTCGCCGTACTTGATTTGGGTATTTACTATACTGTATATTTATATATATACATTGTATATTATAATAAGCTTTTTGTGTAGATATGATGACGTAGGAGAATGTCACCCTGCACCATCGAGGAGAATGTGCCCAGAGCACGAGCCGGGCACTGTGCCATTGGCATTCAGAGTCGTCTATGTTTGGTCGGAGCGAGATGGTTATCGCAAAGCTTGGAACAACCAGGTTAGGGTGAGATGATCTACACTTATAACTGATTTTAATAATATGTATATATAAGTATAATAAATATATATATAAATAAGTATATTTTATTTATATAACTACAAGCCAAAGTGTGCTGATTGTAAAGATATATATATAATATATATATATTATATATATATTATATACTATATATATATATATTTTTTTTTAGTATTGTCCAAGAACTAAGAATTGTTTTTCAAAATTCAAGTTTCATATTAAATGGCTCAAAAAAATAAAACTGAAATATTGGCCAATGTAAAATAGATAACAGATTTGGGAAAACCTGTAAAAAAAAAAATGAAAAATATAATAAATTAAAGTGAAAAGTTCTGAGAAAGAAAACCATTAAGAACTAAAATAAACGTTAGTAGATTTGTGATAATATTGTAAAATGTGATTAAATAGTAATCTCTGGGCGCAATTGTGCCCAGACGGCAACGCGTCGAAAATTTTGCAGTGGTCAGCGTTATTTCACTTAACTTTTCTGCGAACACCACCCAAAATAAATAAAGAACGGCTTTTTATGAGCATGCGTGTATGGGTACGAACAGGTACACTGCACATTTATCGACGCGTCGCCGTCTGGGCACAACTGCTTAGCGATATTATTTAAAATTAATTAAATGATCAATAAAAATTGTAGTTTATTTTTATTAAGTGTATCGATATATACTTAAAATGTATTAGAAATTAGTTCATTCAAGTTATATTTTTATTTT
>NW_025063374.1:0-27211 GCF_018153295.1 Drosophila grimshawi
AAAATGCCCAATTTCAATCATAAAGGTGTTTTTAGAATTCACTTGATCTTTGGAACAAAACTGCATTAAAATAATTTGACTTCCGACTCATGTAAGAAAGATATTAAGGGATATTCTTCGATAAATAGAAAATATATGGAAAGCATTAAATAGGGTCTACCTTGAAATAAATGGCCATATCTTCGTCAAAAATTGCCCCATTTCAATTATAAATGTGTTTTTAGAATTCAGTTGATCTTTGGAACAAAACTGCATTAAAATAATTTGACTTCCGACTCATCTAAAAAAGATATTAAGGGATATTCTTCGATAAATAGAAAATATATGGAAAGCATTAAATAGGGTCTACCTTGAAATAAATAGCCATATCTTCGTCAAAAATTGCCCCACTTCAATTATAAAGGTGTTTTTAGGAATCGCTTAATCTTTGGAACAAAACTGCATTAAAATAATTTGACTTCCGACTCATCTAAGAAAGATATTAAGGGATATTCTTCGATAAATAGAAAATATATGGAAAGCATTAAATAGGGTCTACCTTGAAATAAATGGCCATATCTTCGTCAAAAATTGCCCCATTTCAATTATAAAGGTGTTTTTAGAATTCGCTCGATCTTTGAAAGAAAACTGCATTAAAATAATTTGACTTCCGACTCATCTAAGAAAGATATTAAGGGATATTCTTCGATAAATAGAAAATATATGGAAAGCATTAAATAGGGTCTACCTTGAAATAAATGGCCATATCTTCGTCAAAAATTGCCCCACTTCAATTATAAAGGTGTTTTTAGAATTCGCTTGATCTTTGAAACAAAACTGCATTAAAATAATTTGACTTCCGACTCATCTAAGAAAGATATTAAGGGATATTCTTCGATAAATAGAAAATATATGGAAAGCATTAAATAGGGTCTACCTTGAAATAAATGGCCATATCTTCGTCAAAAATTGCCCCATTTCAATTATAAAGGTGTTTTTAGAATTCACTTGATCTTTGGAACAAAACTGCATTAAAATAATTTGACTTCCGACTCATCTAAGAAAGATATTAAGGGATATTCTTCGATAAATAGAAAATATATGGAAAGCATTAAATAGGGTCTACCTTGAAATAAATGGCCATATCTTCGTCAAAAATTGCCCCATTTCAATTATAAAGGTGTTTTTAGAATTCACTTGATCTTTGGAACAAAACTGCATTAAAATAATTTGACTTCCGACTCATCTAAGAAAGATATTAAGGGATATTCTTCGATAAATAGAAAATATATGGAAAGCATTAAATAGGGTCTACCTTGAAATAAATGGCCATATCTTCGTCAAAAATTGCCCCATTTCAATTATAAAGGTGTTTTTAGAATTCACTTGATCTTTGGAACAAAACTGCATTAAAATAATTTGACTTCCGACTCATCTAAGAAAGATATTAAGGGATATTCTTCGATAAATAGAAAATATATGGAAAGCATTAAATAGGGTCTACCTTGAAATAAATGGCCATATCTTCGTCAAAAATTGCCCCATTTCAATTATAAAGGTGTTTTTAGAATTCACTCGATCTTTGGAACAAAACTGCATTAAAATAATTTGACTTCCGACTCATCTAAGAAAGATATTAAGGGATATTCTTCGATAAATAGAAAATATATGGAAAGCATTAAATAGGGTCTACCTTGAAATAAATGGCCATATCTTCGTCAAAAATTGCCCCATTTCAATTATAAAGGTGTTTTTAGAATTCACTTGATCTTTGAAACAAAACTGCATTAAAATAATTTGACTTCCGACTCATCTAAGAAAGATATTAAGGGATATTCTTCGATAAATAGAAAATATATGGAAAGCATTAAATAGGGTCTACCTTGAAATAAATGGCCATATCTTCGTCAAAAATTGCCCCATTTCAATTATAAAGGTGTTTTTAGAATTCACTTGATCTTTGGAACAAAACTGCATTAAAATAATTTGACTTCCGACTCATCTAAGAAAGATATTAAGGGATATTCTTCGATAAATAGAAAATATATGGAAAGCATTAAATAGGGTCTACCTTGAAATAAATGGCCATATCTTCGTCAAAAATTGCCCCACTTCAATTATAAAGGTGTTTTTAGAATTCGCTTGATCTTTGAAACAAAACTGCATTAAAATAATTTGACTTCCGACTCATCTAAGAAAGATATTAAGGGATATTCTTCGATAAATAGAAAATATATGGAAAGCATTAAATAGGGTCTACCTTGAAATAAATGGCCATATCTTCGTCAAAAATTGCCCCATTTCAATTATAAAGGTGTTTTTAGAATTCACTTGATCTTTGGAACAAAACTGCATTAAAATAATTTGACTTCCGACTCATCTAAAAAAGATATTAAGGGATATTCTTCGATAAATAGAAAATATATGGAAAGCATTAAATAGGGTCTACCTTGAAATAAATGGCCATATCTTCGTCAAAAATTGCCCCATTTCAATTATAAAGGTGTTTTTAGAATTCGCTTAATCTTTGAAACAAAACTGCATTAAAATAATTTGACTTCCGACTCATCTAAGAAAGATATTAAGGGATATTCTTCGATAAATAGAAAATATATGGAAAGCATTAAATAGGGTCTACCTTGAAATAAATGGCCATATCTTCGTCAAAAATTGCCCCATTTCAATTATAAAGGTGTTTTTAGAATTCACTTGATCTTTGGAACAAAACTGCATTAAAATAATTTGACTTCCGACTCATCTAAGAAAGATATTAAGGGATATTCTTCGATAAATAGAAAATATATGGAAAGCATTAAATAGGGTCTACCTTGAAATAAATGGCCATATCTTCGTCAAAAATTGCCCCATTTCAATTATAAAGGTGTTTTTAGAATTCACTTGATCTTTGGAACAAAACTGCATTAAAATAATTTGACTTCCGACTCATCTAAGAAAGATATTAAGGGATATTCTTCGATAAATAGAAAATATATGGAAAGCATTAAATAGGGTCTACCTTGAAATAAATGGCCATATCTTCGTCAAAAATTGCCCCATTTCAATTATAAAGGTGTTTTTAGAATTCACTTGATCTTTGGAACAAAACTGCATTAAAATAATTTGACTTCCGACTCATCTAAAAAAGATATTAAGGGATATTCTTCGATAAATAGAAAATATATGGAAAGCATTAAATAGGGTCTACCTTGAAATAAATGGCCATATCTTCGTCAAAAATTGCCCCATTTCAATTATAAAGGTGTTTTTAGAATTCACTTGATCTTTGGAACAAAACTGCATTAAAATAATTTGACTTCCGACTCATCTAAAAAAGATATTAAGGGATATTCTTCGATAAATAGAAAATATATGGAAAGCATTAAATAGGGTCTACCTTGAAATAAATGGCCATATCTTCGTCAAAAATTGCCCCATTTCAATTATAAAGGTGTTTTTAGAATTCGCTTAATCTTTGAAACAAAACTGCATTAAAATAATTTGACTTCCGACTCATCTAAGAAAGATATTAAGGGATATTCTTCGATAAGTAGAAAATATATGGAAAGCATTAAATAGGTTCTACCTTGAAATAAATGGCCATATCTTCGTCAAAAATTGCCCCATTTCAATTATAAAGGTGTTTTTAGAATTCACTCGATCTTTGAAACAAAACTGCATTAAAATAATTTGACTTCCGACTCATCTAAGAAACATATTAAGGGATATTCTTCGATAAGTAGAAAATATATGGAAAGCATTAAATAGGGTCTACCTTGAAATAAATGGCCATATCTTCGTCAAAAATTGCCCCATTTCAATTATAAAGGTGTTTTTAGAATTTACTCGATCTTTGGAACAAAACTGCATTAAAATAATTTGACTTCCGACTCATCTAAGAAAGATATTAAGGGATATTCTTCGATAAATAGAAAATATATGGAAAGCATTAAATAGGGTCTACCTTGAAATAAATGGCCATATCTTCGTCAAAAATTGCCCCACTTCAATTATAAAGGTGTTTTTAGAATTCGCTTAATCTTTGAAACAAAACTGCATTAAAATAATTTGACTTCCGACTCATCAAAAAAAGATATTAAGGGATATTCTTCGATAAATAGAAAATATATGGAAAGCATTAAATAGGGTCTACCTTGAAATAAATGGCAATATCTTCATCTAAAATTGCCCAATTTTAATTATAAAGGTGTTTTTAGAATTCGCTTTATCTTTAGAACAAAACTGCATTAAAATAATTTGACTTCCGACTCATCTTAGAAAGATATTAAGGGATATTCTTCGATAAATAGAAAATATATGGAAAGCATTAAATAGGGTCTACCTTGAAATAAATGGCCATATCTTCGTCAAAAATTGCCCCATTTCAATTATAAAGGTGTTTTTAGAATTCACTTGATCTTTGGAACAAAACTGCATTAAAATAATTTGACTTCCGACTCATCTAAGAAAGATATTAAGGGATATTCTTCGATAAATAGAAAATATATGGAAAGCATTAAATAGGGTCTACCTTGAAATAAATGGCCATATCTTCGTCAAAAATTGCCCCACTTCAATTATAAAGGTGTTTTTAGAATTCGCTTAATCTTTGAAACAAAACTGCATTAAAATAATTTGACTTCCGACTCATCTAAGAAAGATATTAAGGGATATTCTTCGATAAATAGAAAATATATGGAAAGCATTAAATAGGGTCTACCTTGAAATAAATGGCCATATCTTCGTCAAAAATTGCCCCATTTCAATTATAAAGGTGTTTTTAGAATTCACTTGATCTTTGGAACAAAACTGCATTAAAATAATTTGACTTCCGACTCATCTAAGAAAGATATTAAGGGATATTCTTCGATAAATAGAAAATATATGGAAAGCATTAAATAGGGTCTACCTTGAAATAAATGGCCATATCTTCGTCAAAAATTGCCCCACTTCAATTATAAAGGTGTTTTTAGAATTCGCTTAATCTTTGAAACAAAACTGCATTAAAATAATTTGACTTCCGACTCATCTAAGAAAGATATTAAGGGATATTCTTCGATAAATAGAAAATATATGGAAAGCATTAAATAGGGTCTACCTTGAAATAAATGGCCATATCTTCGTCAAAAATTGCCCCATTTCAATTATAAAGGTGTTTTTAGAATTCGCTTGATCTTTGAAACAAAACTGCATTAAAATAATTTGACTTCCGACTCATCTAAGAAAGATATTAAGGGATATTCTTCGATAAATAGAAAATATATGGAAAGCATTAAATAGGGTCTACCTTGAAATAAATGGCCATATCTTCGTCAAAAATTGCCCCATTTCAATTATAAAGGTGTTTTTAGAATTCACTCGATCTTTGGAACAAAACTGCATTAAAATAATTTGACTTCCGACTCATCTAAGAAAGATATTAAGGGATATTCTTCGATAAATAGAAAATATATGGAAAGCATTAAATAGGGTCTACCTTGAAATAAATGGCCATATCTTCGTCAAAAATTGCCCCACTTCAATTATAAAGGTGTTTTTAGAATTCGCTTAATCTTTGAAACAAAACTGCATTAAAATAATTTGACTTCCGACTCATCTAAAAAAGATATTAAGGGATATTCTTCGATAAATAGAAAATATATGGAAAGCATTAAATAGGGTCTACCTTGAAATAAATGGCCATATCTTCATCTAAAATTGCCCCATTTTAATTATAAAGGTGTTTTTAGAATTCGCTTTATCTTTGGAACAAAACTGCATTAAAATAATTTGACTTCCGACTCATCTTAGAAAGATATTAAGGGATATTCTTCGATAAATAGAAAATATATGGAAAGCATTAAATAGGGTCTACCTTGAAATAAATGGCCATATCTTCGTCAAAAATTGCCCCATTTCAATTATAAAGGTGTTTTTAGAATTCACTTGATCTTTGGAACAAAACTGCATTAAAATAATTTGACTTCCGACTCATCTAAGAAAGATATTAAGGGATATTCTTCGATAAATAGAAAATATATGGAAAGCATTAAATAGGGTCTACCTTGAAATAAATGGCCATATCTTCGTCAAAAATTGCCCCATTTCAATTATAAAGGTGTTTTTAGAATTCACTTGATCTTTGAAACAAAACTGCATTAAAATAATTTGACTTCCGACTCATCTAAGAAAGATATTAAGGGATATTCTTCGATAAATAGAAAATATATGGAAAGCATTAAATAGGGTCTACCTTGAAATAAATGGCCATATCTTCGTCAAAAATTGCCCCATTTTAATTATAAAGGTGTTTTTAGAATTCACTTGATCTTTGGAACAAAACTGCATTAAAATAATTTGACTTCCGACTCATCTAAGAAAGATATTAAGGGATATTCTTCGATAAATAGAAAATATATGGAAAGCATTAAATAGGGTCTACCTTGAAATAAATGGCCATATCTTCGTCAAAAATTGCCCCATTTCAATTATAAAGGTGTTTTTAGAATTCACTTGATCTTTGGAACAAAACTGCATTAAAATAATTTGACTTCCGACTCATCTAAGAAAGATATTAAGGGATATTCTTCGATAAATAGAAAATATATGGAAAGCATTAAATAGGGTCTACCTTGAAATAAATGGCCATATCTTCGTCAAAAATTGCCCCATTTCAATTATAAAGGTGTTTTTAGAATTCACTTGATCTTTGAAACAAAACTGCATTAAAATAATTTGACTTCCGACTCATCTAAGAAAGATATTAAGGGATATTCTTCGATAAATAGAAAATATATGGAAAGCATTAAATAGGGTCTACCTTGAAATAAATGGCCATATCTTCGTCAAAAATTGCCCCATTTCAATTATAAAGGTGTTTTTAGAATTCGCTTGATCTTTGGAACAAAACTGCATTAAAATAATTTGACTTCCGACTCATCTAAGAAAGATATTAAGGGATATTCTTCGATAAATAGAAAATATATGGAAAGCATTAAATAGGGTCTACCTTGAAATAAATGGCCATATCTTCGTCAAAAATTGCCCCATTTCAATTATAAAGGTGTTTTTAGAATTCGCTTGATCTTTGGAACAAAACTGCATTAAAATAATTTGACTTCCGACTCATCTAAGAAAGATATTAAGGGATATTCTTCGATAAATAGAAAATATATGGAAAGCATTAAATAGGGTCTACCTTGAAATAAATGGCCATATCTTCGTCAAAAATTGCCCCATTTCAATTATAAAGGTGTTTTTAGAATTCACTTGATCTTTGGAACAAAACTGCATTAAAATAATTTGACTTCCGACTCATCTAAGAAAGATATTAAGGGATATTCTTCGATAAATAGAAAATATATGGAAAGCATTAAATAGGGTCTACCTTGAAATAAATGGCCATATCTTCGTCAAAAATTGCCCCATTTCAATTATAAAGGTGTTTTTAGAATTCGCTTGATCTTTGGAACAAAACTGCATTAAAATAATTTGACTTCCGACTCATCTAAGAAAGATATTAAGGGATATTCTTCGATAAATAGAAAATATATGGAAAGCATTAAATAGGGTCTACCTTGAAATAAATGGCCATATCTTCGTCAAAAATTGCCCCATTTCAATTATAAAGGTGTTTTTAGAATTCACTTGATCTTTGGAACAAAACTGCATTAAAATAATTTGACTTCCGACTCATCTAAGAAAGATATTAAGGGATATTCTTCGATAAATAGAAAATATATGGAAAGCATTAAATAGGGTCTACCTTGAAATAAATGGCCATATCTTCGTCAAAAATTGCCCCATTTCAATTATAAAGGTGTTTTTAGAATTCACTTGATCTTTGAAACAAAACTGCATTAAAATAATTTGACTTCCGACTCATCTAAGAAAGATATTAAGGGATATTCTTCGATAAATAGAAAATATATGGAAAGCATTAAATAGGGTCTACCTTGAAATAAATGGCCATATCTTCGTCAAAAATTGCCCCATTTCAATTATAAAGGTGTTTTTAGAATTCACTTGATCTTTGGAACAAAACTGCATTAAAATAATTTGACTTCCGACTCATCTAAGAAAGATATTAAGGGATATTCTTCGATAAATAGAAAATATATGGAAAGCATTAAATAGGGTCTACCTTGAAATAAATGGCCATATCTTCGTCAAAAATTGCCCCATTTCAATTATAAAGGTGTTTTTAGAATTCACTTGATCTTTGGAACAAAACTGCATTAAAATAATTTGACTTCCGACTCATCTAAGAAAGATATTAAGGGATATTCTTCGATAAATAGAAAATATATGGAAAGCATTAAATAGGGTCTACCTTGAAATAAATGGCCATATCTTCGTCAAAAATTGCCCCATTTCAATTATAAAGGTGTTTTTAGAATTCACTTGATCTTTGGAACAAAACTGCATTAAAATAATTTGACTTCCGACTCATCTAAGAAAGATATTAAGGGATATTCTTCGATAAATAGAAAATATATGGAAAGCATTAAATAGGGTCTACCTTGAAATAAATGGCCATATCTTCGTCAAAAATTGCCCCATTTCAATTATAAAGGTGTTTTTAGAATTCACTTGATCTTTGAAACAAAACTGCATTAAAATAATTTGACTTCCGACTCATCTAAGAAAGATATTAAGGGATATTCTTCGATAAATAGAAAATATATGGAAAGCATTAAATAGGGTCTACCTTGAAATAAATGGCCATATCTTCGTCAAAAATTGCCCCATTTCAATTATAAAGGTGTTTTTAGAATTCGCTTAATCTTTGGAACAAAACTGCATTAAAATAATTTGACTTCCGACTCATCTAAGAAAGATATTAAGGGATATTCTTCGATAAATAGAAAATATATGGAAAGCATTAAATAGGGTCTACCTTGAAATAAATGGCCATATCTTCGTCAAAAATTGCCCCATTTCAATTATAAAGGTGTTTTTAGAATTCGCTTGATCTTTGAAACAAAACTGCATTAAAATAATTTGACTTCCGACTCATCTAAGAAAGATATTAAGGGATATTCTTCGATAAATAGAAAATATATGGAAAGCATTAAATAGGGTCTACCTTGAAATAAATGGCCATATCTTCATCTAAAATTGCCCAATTTTAATTATAAAGGTGTTTTTAGAATTCGCTTTATCTTTAGAACAAAACTGCATTAAAATAATTTGACTTCCGACTCATCTAAGAAAGATATTAAGGGATATTCTTCGATAAATAGAAAATATATGGAAAGCATTAAATAGGGTCTACCTTGAAATAAATGGCCATATCTTCGTCAAAAATTGCCCCATTTCAATTATAAAGGTGTTTTTAGAATTCACTTGATCTTTGAAACAAAACTGCATTAAAATAATTTGACTTCCGACTCATCTAAAAAAGATATTAAGGGATATTCTTCGATAAATAGAAAATATATGGAAAGCATTAAATAGGGTCTACCTTGAAATAAATGGCCATATCTTCGTCAAAAATTGCCCCATTTCAATTATAAAGGTGTTTTTAGAATTCACTTGATCTTTGGAACAAAACTGCATTAAAATAATTTGACTTCCGACTCATCTAAGAAAGATATTAAGGGATATTCTTCGATAAATAGAAAATATATGGAAAGCATTAAATAGGGTCTACCTTGAAATAAATGGCCATATCTTCGTCAAAAATTGCCCCATTTCAATTATAAAGGTGTTTTTAGAATTCACTTGATCTTTGAAACAAAACTGCATTAAAATAATTTGACTTCCGACTCATCTAAGAAAGATATTAAGGGATATTCTTCGATAAATAGAAAATATATGGAAAGCATTAAATAGGGTCTACCTTGAAATAAATGGCCATATCTTCGTCAAAAATTGCCCCATTTCAATTATAAAGGTGTTTTTAGAATTCACTTGATCTTTGGAACAAAACTGCATTAAAATAATTTGACTTCCGACTCATCTAAGAAAGATATTAAGGGATATTCTTCGATAAATAGAAAATATATGGAAAGCATTAAATAGGGTCTACCTTGAAATAAATGGCCATATCTTCGTCAAAAATTGCCCCATTTCAATTATAAAGGTGTTTTTAGAATTCACTTGATCTTTGGAACAAAACTGCATTAAAATAATTTGACTTCCGACTCATCTAAGAAAGATATTAAGGGATATTCTTCGATAAATAGAAAATATATGGAAAGCATTAAATAGGGTCTACCTTGAAATAAATGGCCATATCTTCGTCAAAAATTGCCCCATTTCAATTATAAAGGTGTTTTTAGAATTCACTTGATCTTTGGAACAAAACTGCATTAAAATAATTTGACTTCCGACTCATCTAAGAAAGATATTAAGGGATATTCTTCGATAAATAGAAAATATATGGAAAGCATTAAATAGGGTCTACCTTGAAATAAATGGCCATATCTTCGTCAAAAATTGCCCCATTTCAATTATAAAGGTGTTTTTAGAATTCGCTTAATCTTTGGAACAAAACTGCATTAAAATAATTTGACTTCCGACTCATCTAAGAAAGATATTAAGGGATATTCTTCGATAAATAGAAAATATATGGAAAGCATTAAATAGGGTCTACCTTGAAATAAATGGCCATATCTTCGTCAAAAATTGCCCCATTTCAATTATAAAGGTGTTTTTAGAATTCGCTTGATCTTTGAAACAAAACTGCATTAAAATAATTTGACTTCCGACTCATCTAAGAAAGATATTAAGGGATATTCTTCGATAAATAGAAAATATATGGAAAGCATTAAATAGGGTCTACCTTGAAATAAATGGCCATATCTTCGTCAAAAATTGCCCCATTTCAATTATAAAGGTGTTTTTAGAATTCGCTTTATCTTAAGAACAAAACTGCATTAAAATAATTTGACTTCCGACTCATCTAAGAAAGATATTAAGGGATATTCTTCGATAAATAGAAAATATATGGAAAGCATTAAATAGGGTCTACCTTGAAATAAATGGCCATATCTTCGTCAAAAATTGCCCCATTTCAATTATAAAGGTGTTTTTAGAATTCACTTGATCTTTGAAACAAAACTGCATTAAAATAATTTGACTTCCGACTCATCTAAGAAAGATATTAAGGGATATTCTTCGATAAATAGAAAATATATGGAAAGCATTAAATAGGGTCTACCTTGAAATAAATGGCCATATCTTCGTCAAAAATTGCCCCATTTCAATTATAAAGGTGTTTTTAGAATTCACTTGATCTTTGAAACAAAACTGCATTAAAATAATTTGACTTCCGACTCATCTAAGAAAGATATTAAGGGATATTCTTCGATAAATAGAAAATATATGGAAAGCATTAAATAGGGTCTACCTTGAAATAAATGGCCATATCTTCATCTAAAATTGCCCCATTTTAATTATAAAGGTGTTTTTAGAATTCGCTTTATCTTAAGAACAAAACTGCATTAAAATAATTTGACTTCCGACTCATCTAAGAAAGATATTAAGGGATATTCTTCGATAAATAGAAAATATATGGAAAGCATTAAATAGGGTCTACCTTGAAATAAATGGCCATATCTTCGTCAAAAATTGCCCCATTTCAATTATAAAGGTGTTTTTAGAATTCACTTGATCTTTGGAACAAAACTGCATTAAAATAATTTGACTTCCGACTCATCTAAGAAAGATATTAAGGGATATTCTTCGATAAATAGAAAATATATGGAAAGCATTAAATAGGGTCTACCTTGAAATAAATGGCCATATCTTCGTCAAAAATTGCCCCACTTCAATTATAAAGGTGTTTTTAGAATTCGCTTAATCTTTGAAACAAAACTGCATTAAAATAATTTGACTTCCGACTCATCTAAGAAAGATATTAAGGGATATTCTTCGATAAATAGAAAATATATGGAAAGCATTAAATAGGGTCTACCTTGAAATAAATGGCCATATCTTCGTCAAAAATTGCCCCATTTCAATTATAAAGGTGTTTTTAGAATTCACTTGATCTTTGGAACAAAACTGCATTAAAATAATTTGACTTTCGACTCATCTAAGAAAGATATTAAGGGATATTCTTCGATAAATAGAAAATATATGGAAAGCATTAAATAGGGTCTACCTTGAAATAAATGGCAATATCTTCATCTAAAATTGCCCAATTTTAATTATAAAGGTGTTTTTAGAATTCGCTTTATCTTTAGAACAAAACTGCATTAAAATAATTTGACTTCCGACTCATCTAAGAAAGATATTAAGGGATATTCTTCGATAAATAGAAAATATATGGAAAGCATTAAATAGGGTCTACCTTGAAATAAATGGCCATATCTTCGTCAAAAATTGCCCCATTTCAATTATAAAGGTGTTTTTAGAATTCACTTGATCTTTGGAACAAAACTGCATTAAAATAATTTGACTTCCGACTCATCTAAAAAAGATATTAAGGGATATTCTTCGATAAATAGAAAATATATGGAAAGCATTAAATAGGGTCTACCTTGAAATAAATGGCCATATCTTCGTCAAAAATTGCCCCACTTCAATTATAAAGGTGTTTTTAGAAATCGCTTGATCTTTGAAACAAAACTGCATTAAAATAATTTGACTTTCGACTCATCTAAGAAAGATATTAAGGGATATTCTTCGATAAATAGAAAATATATGGAAAGCATTAAATAGGGTCTACCTTGAAATAAATGGCAATATCTTCATCTAAAATTGCCCAATTTTAATTATAAAGGTGTTTTTAGAATTCGCTTTATCTTAAGAACAAAACTGCATTAAAATAATTTGACTTCCGACTCATCTAAGAAAGATATTAAGGGATATTCTTCGATAAATAGAAAATATATGGAAAGCATTAAATAGGGTCTACCTTGAAATAAATGGCCATATCTTCGTCAAAAATTGCCCCATTTCAATTATAAAGGTGTTTTTAGAATTCACTTGATCTTTGGAACAAAACTGCATTAAAATAATTTGACTTCCGACTCATCTAAAAAAGATATTAAGGGATATTCTTCGATAAATAGAAAATATATGGAAAGCATTAAATAGGGTCTACCTTGAAATAAATGGCCATATCTTCGTCAAAAATTGCCCCACTTCAATTATAAAGGTGTTTTTAGAATTCACTTAATCTTTGAAACAAAACTGCATTAAAATAATTTGACTTCCGACTCATCTAAGAAAGATATTAAGGGATATTCTTCGATAAATAGAAAATATATGGAAAGCATTAAATAGGGTCTACCTTGAAATAAATGGCCATATCTTCGTCAAAAATTGCCCCATTTCAATTATAAAGGTGTTTTTAGAATTCACTTGATCTTTGAAACAAAACTGCATTAAAATAATTTGACTTCCGACTCATCTAAGAAAGATATTAAGGGATATTCTTCGATAAATAGAAAATATATGGAAAGCATTAAATAGGGTCTACCTTGAAATAAATGGCCATATCTTCATCTAAAATTGCCCCATTTTAATTATAAAGGTGTTTTTAGAATTCGCTTTATCTTTAAGAACAAAACTGCATTAAAATAATTTGACTTCCGACTCATCTAAGAAAGATATTAAGGGATATTCTTCGATAAATAGAAAATATATGGAAAGCATTAAATAGGGTCTACCTTGAAATAAATGGCCATATCTTCGTCAAAAATTGCCCCATTTCAATTATAAAGGTGTTTTTAGAATTCACTTGATCTTTGAAACAAAACTGCATTAAAATAATTTGACTTCCGACTCATCTAAGAAAGATATTAAGGGATATTCTTCGATAAATAGAAAATATATGGAAAGCATTAAATAGGGTCTACCTTGAAATAAATGGCCATATCTTCGTCAAAAATTGCCCCATTTCAATTATAAAGGTGTTTTTAGAATTCACTTGATCTTTGGAACAAAACTGCATTAAAATAATTTGACTTCCGACTCATCTAAGAAAGATATTAAGGGATATTCTTCGATAAATAGAAAATATATGGAAAGCATTAAATAGGGTCTACCTTGAAATAAATGGCCATATCTTCGTCAAAAATTGCCCCATTTCAATTATAAAGGTGTTTTTAGAATTCACTTGATCTTTGGAACAAAACTGCATTAAAATAATTTGACTTCCGACTCATCTAAGAAAGATATTAAGGGATATTCTTCGATAAATAGAAAATATATGGAAAGCATTAAATAGGGTCTACCTTGAAATAAATGGCCATATCTTCGTCAAAAATTGCCCCATTTCAATTATAAAGGTGTTTTTAGAATTCACTCGATCTTTGGAACAAAACTGCATTAAAATAATTTGACTTCCGACTCATCTAAGAAAGATATTAAGGGATATTCTTCGATAAATAGAAAATATATGGAAAGCATTAAATAGGGTCTACCTTGAAATAAATGGCCATATCTTCGTCAAAAATTGCCCCATTTCAATTATAAAGGTGTTTTTAGAATTCACTTGATCTTTGGAACAAAACTGCATTAAAATAATTTGACTTCCGACTCATCTAAGAAAGATATTAAGGGATATTCTTCGATAAATAGAAAATATATGGAAAGCATTAAATAGGGTCTACCTTGAAATAAATGGCCATATCTTCGTCAAAAATTGCCCCATTTCAATTATAAAGGTGTTTTTAGAATTCACTTGATCTTTGGAACAAAACTGCATTAAAATAATTTGACTTCCGACTCATCTAAGAAAGATATTAAGGGATATTCTTCGATAAATAGAAAATATATGGAAAGCATTAAATAGGGTCTACCTTGAAATAAATGGCCATATCTTCGTCAAAAATTGCCCCACTTCAATTATAAAGGTGTTTTTAGAATTCGCTTAATCTTTGAAACAAAACTGCATTAAAATAATTTGACTTCCGACTCATCTAAGAAAGATATTAAGGGATATTCTTCGATAAATAGAAAATATATGGAAAGCATTAAATAGGGTCTACCTTGAAATAAATGGCCATATCTTCGTCAAAAATTGCCCCACTTCAATTATAAAGGTGTTTTTAGAATTCGCTTAATCTTTGAAACAAAACTGCATTAAAATAATTTGACTTCCGACTCATCTAAGAAAGATATTAAGGGATATTCTTCGATAAATAGAAAATATATGGAAAGCATTAAATAGGGTCTACCTTGAAATAAATGGCCATATCTTCGTCAAAAATTGCCCCATTTCAATTATAAAGGTGTTTTTAGAATTCACTTGATCTTTGGAACAAAACTGCATTAAAATAATTTGACTTCCGACTCATCTAAGAAAGATATTAAGGGATATTCTTCGATAAATAGAAAATATATGGAAAGCATTAAATAGGGTCTACCTTGAAATAAATGGCCATATCTTCATCTAAAATTGCCCAATTTTAATTATAAAGGTGTTTTTAGAATTCGCTTTATCTTTGGAACAAAACTGCATTAAAATAATTTGACTTCCGACTCATCTAAGAAAGATATTAAGGGATATTCTTCGATAAATAGAAAATATATGGAAAGCATTAAATAGGGTCTACCTTGAAATAAATGGCCATATCTTCGTCAAAAATTGCCCCATTTCAATTATAAAGGTGTTTTTAGAATTCACTTGATCTTTGGAACAAAACTGCATTAAAATAATTTGACTTCCGACTCATCTAAGAAAGATATTAAGGGATATTCTTCGATAAATAGAAAATATATGGAAAGCATTAAATAGGGTCTACCTTGAAATAAATGGCCATATCTTCGTCAAAAATTGCCCCATTTCAATTATAAAGGTGTTTTTAGAATTCACTTGATCTTTGGAACAAAACTGCATTAAAATAATTTGACTTCCGACTCATCTAAGAAAGATATTAAGGGATATTCTTCGATAAATAGAAAATATATGGAAAGCATTAAATAGGGTCTACCTTGAAATAAATGGCCATATCTTCGTCAAAAATTGCCCCATTTCAATTATAAAGGTGTTTTTAGAATTCGCTTGATCTTTGGAACAAAACTGCATTAAAATAATTTGACTTCCGACTCATCTAAGAAAGATATTAAGGGATATTCTTCGATAAATAGAAAATATATGGAAAGCATTAAATAGGGTCTACCTTGAAATAAATGGCCATATCTTCGTCAAAAATTGCCCCATTTCAATTATAAAGGTGTTTTTAGAATTCACTTGATCTTTGGAACAAAACTGCATTAAAATAATTTGACTTCCGACTCATCTAAGAAAGATATTAAGGGATATTCTTCGATAAATAGAAAATATATGGAAAGCATTAAATAGGGTCTACCTTGAAATAAATGGCCATATCTTCGTCAAAAATTGCCCCATTTCAATTATAAAGGTGTTTTTAGAATTCACTTGATCTTTGAAACAAAACTGCATTAAAATAATTTGACTTCCGACTCATCTAAGAAAGATATTAAGGGATATTCTTCGATAAATAGAAAATATATGGAAAGCATTAAATAGGGTCTACCTTGAAATAAATGGCCATATCTTCGTCAAAAATTGCCCCATTTCAATTATAAAGGTGTTTTTAGAATTCACTTGATCTTTGGAACAAAACTGCATTAAAATAATTTGACTTCCGACTCATCTAAGAAAGATATTAAGGGATATTCTTCGATAAATAGAAAATATATGGAAAGCATTAAATAGGGTCTACCTTGAAATAAATGGCCATATCTTCGTCAAAAATTGCCCCATTTCAATTATAAAGGTGTTTTTAGAATTCACTTGATCTTTGGAACAAAACTGCATTAAAATAATTTGACTTCCGACTCATCTAAGAAAGATATTAAGGGATATTCTTCGATAAATAGAAAATATATGGAAAGCATTAAATAGGGTCTACCTTGAAATAAATGGCCATATCTTCGTCAAAAATTGCCCCATTTCAATTATAAAGGTGTTTTTAGAATTCACTTGATCTTTGGAACAAAACTGCATTAAAATAATTTGACTTCCGACTCATCTAAGAAAGATATTAAGGGATATTCTTCGATAAATAGAAAATATATGGAAAGCATTAAATAGGGTCTACCTTGAAATAAATGGCCATATCTTCGTCAAAAATTGCCCCATTTCAATTATAAAGGTGTTTTTAGAATTCACTTGATCTTTGGAACAAAACTGCATTAAAATAATTTGACTTCCGACTCATCTAAGAAAGATATTAAGGGATATTCTTCGATAAATAGAAAATATATGGAAAGCATTAAATAGGGTCTACCTTGAAATAAATGGCCATATCTTCGTCAAAAATTGCCCCATTTCAATTATAAAGGTGTTTTTAGAATTCACTTGATCTTTGGAAACAAAACTGCATTAAAATAATTTGACTTCCGACTCATCTAAGAAAGATATTAAGGGATATTCTTCGATAAATAGAAAATATATGGAAAGCATTAAATAGGGTCTACCTTGAAATAAATGGCCATATCTTCGTCAAAAATTGCCCCATTTCAATTATAAAGGTGTTTTTAGAATTCACTTGATCTTTGGAACAAAACTGCATTAAAATAATTTGACTTCCGACTCATCTAAGAAAGATATTAAGGGATATTCTTCGATAAATAGAAAATATATGGAAAGCATTAAATAGGGTCTACCTTGAAATAAATGGCCATATCTTCGTCAAAAATTGCCCCATTTCAATTATAAAGGTGTTTTTAGAATTCACTTGATCTTTGGAACAAAACTGCATTAAAATAATTTGACTTCCGACTCATCTAAGAAAGATATTAAGGGATATTCTTCGATAAATAGAAAATATATGGAAAGCATTAAATAGGGTCTACCTTGAAATAAATGGCCATATCTTCGTCAAAAATTGCCCCATTTCAATTATAAAGGTGTTTTTAGAATTCACTTTATCTTTGGAACAAAACTGCATTAAAATAATTTGACTTCCGACTCATCTAAGAAAGATATTAAGGGATATTCTTCGATAAATAGAAAATATATGGAAAGCATTAAATAGGGTCTACCTTGAAATAAATGGCCATATCTTCGTCAAAAATTGCCCCATTTCAATTATAAAGGTGTTTTTAGAATTCACTTGATCTTTGGAACAAAACTGCATTAAAATAATTTGACTTCCGACTCATCTAAGAAAGATATTAAGGGATATTCTTCGATAAATAGAAAATATATGGAAAGCATTAAATAGGGTCTACCTTGAAATAAATGGCCATATCTTCGTCAAAAATTGCCCCATTTCAATTATAAAGGTGTTTTTAGAATTCACTTGATCTTTGGAACAAAACTGCATTAAAATAATTTGACTTCCGACTCATCTAAGAAAGATATTAAGGGATATTCTTCGATAAATAGAAAATATATGGAAAGCATTAAATAGGGTCTACCTTGAAATAAATGGCCATATCTTCGTCAAAAATTGCCCCATTTCAATTATAAAGGTGTTTTTAGAATTCGCTTGATCTTTGAGAACAAAACTGCATTAAAATAATTTGACTTCCGACTCATCTAAGAAAGATATTAAGGGATATTCTTCGATAAATAGAAAATATATGGAAAGCATTAAATAGGGTCTACCTTGAAATAAATGGCCATATCTTCGTCAAAAATTGCCCCATTTCAATTATAAAGGTGTTTTTAGAATTCACTTGATCTTTGGAACAAAACTGCATTAAAATAATTTGACTTCCGACTCATCTAAGAAAGATATTAAGGGATATTCTTCGATAAATAGAAAATATATGGAAAGCATTAAATAGGGTCTACCTTGAAATAAATGGCCATATCTTCGTCAAAAATTGCCCCATTTCAATTATAAAGGTGTTTTTAGAATTCACTTGATCTTTGGAACAAAACTGCATTAAAATAATTTGACTTCCGACTCATCTAAGAAAGATATTAAGGGATATTCTTCGATAAATAGAAAATATATGGAAAGCATTAAATAGGGTCTACCTTGAAATAAATGGCCATATCTTCGTCAAAAATTGCCCCATTTCAATTATAAAGGTGTTTTTAGAATTCACTTGATCTTTGGAACAAAACTGCATTAAAATAATTTGACTTCCGACTCATCTAAGAAAGATATTAAGGGATATTCTTCGATAAATAGAAAATATATGGAAAGCATTAAATAGGGTCTACCTTGAAATAAATGGCCATATCTTCGTCAAAAATTGCCCCATTTCAATTATAAAGGTGTTTTTAGAATTCACTTGATCTTTGGAACAAAACTGCATTAAAATAATTTGACTTCCGACTCATCTAAGAAAGATATTAAGGGATATTCTTCGATAAATAGAAAATATATGGAAAGCATTAAATAGGGTCTACCTTGAAATAAATGGCCATATCTTCGTCAAAAATTGCCCCATTTCAATTATAAAGGTGTTTTTAGAATTCACTTGATCTTTGGAACAAAACTGCATTAAAATAATTTGACTTCCGACTCATCTAAGAAAGATATTAAGGGATATTCTTCGATAAATAGAAAATATATGGAAAGCATTAAATAGGGTCTACCTTGAAATAAATGGCCATATCTTCGTCAAAAATTGCCCCATTTCAATTATAAAGGTGTTTTTAGAATTCACTTGATCTTTGGAACAAAACTGCATTAAAATAATTTGACTTCCGACTCATCTAAGAAAGATATTAAGGGATATTCTTCGATAAATAGAAAATATATGGAAAGCATTAAATAGGGTCTACCTTGAAATAAATGGCCATATCTTCGTCAAAAATTGCCCCATTTCAATTATAAAGGTGTTTTTAGAATTCACTTGATCTTTGGAACAAAACTGCATTAAAATAATTTGACTTCCGACTCATCTAAGAAAGATATTAAGGGATATTCTTCGATAAATAGAAAATATATGGAAAGCATTAAATAGGGTCTACCTTGAAATAAATGGCCATATCTTCGTCAAAAATTGCCCCATTTCAATTATAAAGGTGTTTTTAGAATTCGCTTGATCTTTGGAACAAAACTGCATTAAAATAATTTGACTTCCGACTCATCTAAGAAAGATATTAAGGGATATTCTTCGATAAATAGAAAATATATGGAAAGCATTAAATAGGGTCTACCTTGAAATAAATGGCCATATCTTCGTCAAAAATTGCCCCATTTCAATTATAAAGGTGTTTTTAGAATTCACTTGATCTTTGGAACAAAACTGCATTAAAATAATTTGACTTCCGACTCATCTAAGAAAGATATTAAGGGATATTCTTCGATAAATAGAAAATATATGGAAAGCATTAAATAGGGTCTACCTTGAAATAAATGGCCATATCTTCGTCAAAAATTGCCCCATTTCAATTATAAAGGTGTTTTTAGAATTCACTTGATCTTTGGAACAAAACTGCATTAAAATAATTTGACTTCCGACTCATCTAAGAAAGATATTAAGGGATATTCTTCGATAAATAGAAAATATATGGAAAGCATTAAATAGGGTCTACCTTGAAATAAATGGCCATATCTTCGTCAAAAATTGCCCCATTTCAATTATAAAGGTGTTTTTAGAATTCACTTGATCTTTGGAACAAAACTGCATTAAAATAATTTGACTTCCGACTCATCTAAGAAAGATATTAAGGGATATTCTTCGATAAATAGAAAATATATGGAAAGCATTAAATAGGGTCTACCTTGAAATAAATGGCCATATCTTCGTCAAAAATTGCCCCATTTCAATTATAAAGGTGTTTTTAGAATTCACTTGATCTTTGGAACAAAACTGCATTAAAATAATTTGACTTCCGACTCATCTAAGAAAGATATTAAGGGATATTCTTCGATAAATAGAAAATATATGGAAAGCATTAAATAGGGTCTACCTTGAAATAAATGGCCATATCTTCGTCAAAAATTGCCCCATTTCAATTATAAAGGTGTTTTTAGAATTCACTTGATCTTTGGAACAAAACTGCATTAAAATAATTTGACTTCCGACTCATCTAAGAAAGATATTAAGGGATATTCTTCGATAAATAGAAAATATATGGAAAGCATTAAATAGGGTCTACCTTGAAATAAATGGCCATATCTTCGTCAAAAATTGCCCCATTTCAATTATAAAGGTGTTTTTAGAATTCACTTGATCTTTGGAACAAAACTGCATTAAAATAATTTGACTTCCGACTCATCTAAGAAAGATATTAAGGGATATTCTTCGATAAATAGAAAATATATGGAAAGCATTAAATAGGGTCTACCTTGAAATAAATGGCCATATCTTCGTCAAAAATTGCCCCATTTCAATTATAAAGGTGTTTTTAGAATTCACTTGATCTTTGGAACAAAACTGCATTAAAATAATTTGACTTCCGACTCATCTAAGAAAGATATTAAGGGATATTCTTCGATAAATAGAAAAATATATGGAAAGCATTAAATAGGGTCTACCTTGAAATAAATGGCCATATCTTCGTCAAAAATTGCCCCATTTCAATTATAAAGGTGTTTTTAGAATTCACTTGATCTTTGGAACAAAACTGCATTAAAATAATTTGACTTCCGACTCATCTAAGAAAGATATTAAGGGATATTCTTCGATAAATAGAAAAATATATGGAAAGCATTAAATAGGGTCTACCTTGAAATAAATGGCCATATCTTCGTCAAAAATTGCCCCATTTCAATTATAAAGGTGTTTTTAGAATTCACTTGATCTTTGGAACAAAACTGCATTAAAATAATTTGACTTCCGACTCATCTAAGAAAGATATTAAGGGATATTCTTTGATAAATAGAAAATATATGGAAAGCATTAAATAGGGTCTACCTTGAAATAAATGGCCATATCTTCGTCAAAAATTGCCCCATTTCAATTATAAAGGTGTTTTTAGAATTCACTTGATCTTTGGAACAAAACTGCATTAAAATAATTTGACTTCCGACTCATCTAAGAAAGATATTAAGGGATATTCTTCGATAAATAGAAAATATATGGAAAGCATTAAATAGGGTCTACCTTGAAATAAATGGCCATATCTTCGTCAAAAATTGCCCCATTTCAATTATAAAGGTGTTTTTAGAATTCACTTGATCTTTGGAACAAAACTGCATTAAAATAATTTGACTTCCGACTCATCTAAGAAAGATATTAAGGGATATTCTTCGATAAATAGAAAATATATGGAAAGCATTAAATAGGGTCTACCTTGAAATAAATGGCCATATCTTCGTCAAAAATTGCCCCATTTCAATTATAAAGGTGTTTTTAGAATTCACTTGATCTTTGAAACAAAACTGCATTAAAATAATTTGACTTCCGACTCATCTAAGAAAGATATTAAGGGATATTCTTCGATAAATAGAAAATATATGGAAAGCATTAAATAGGGTCTACCTTGAAATAAATGGCCATATCTTCGTCAAAAATTGCCCCATTTCAATTATAAAGGTGTTTTTAGAATTCACTTGATCTTTGGAACAAAACTGCATTAAAATAATTTGACTTCCGACTCATCTAAGAAAGATATTAAGGGATATTCTTCGATAAATAGAAAATATATGGAAAGCATTAAATAGGGTCTACCTTGAAATAAATGGCCATATCTTCGTCAAAAATTGCCCCATTTCAATTATAAAGGTGTTTTTAGAATTCACTTGATCTTTGGAACAAAACTGCATTAAAATAATTTGACTTCCGACTCATCTAAGAAAGATATTAAGGGATATTCTTCGATAAATAGAAAATATATGGAAAGCATTAAATAGGGTCTACCTTGAAATAAATGGCCATATCTTCGTCAAAAATTGCCCCATTTCAATTATAAAGGTGTTTTTAGAATTCACTTGATCTTTGGAACAAAACTGCATTAAAATAATTTGACTTCCGACTCATCTAAGAAAGATATTAAGGGATATTCTTCGATAAATAGAAAATATATGGAAAGCATTAAATAGGGTCTACCTTGAAATAAATGGCCATATCTTCGTCAAAAATTGCCCCATTTCAATTATAAAGGTGTTTTTAGAATTCACTTGATCTTTGGAACAAAACTGCATTAAAATAATTTGACTTCCGACTCATCTAAGAAAGATATTAAGGGATATTCTTCGATAAATAGAAAATATATGGAAAGCATTAAATAGGGTCTACCTTGAAATAAATGGCCATATCTTCGTCAAAAATTGCCCCATTTCAATTATAAAGGTGTTTTTAGAATTCACTTGATCTTTGGAACAAAACTGCATTAAAATAATTTGACTTCCGACTCATCTAAGAAAGATATTAAGGGATATTCTTCGATAAATAGAAAATATATGGAAAGCATTAAATAGGGTCTACCTTGAAATAAATGGCCATATCTTCGTCAAAAATTGCCCCATTTCAATTATAAAGGTGTTTTTAGAATTCACTTGATCTTTGGAACAAAACTGCATTAAAATAATTTGACTTCCGACTCATCTAAGAAAGATATTAAGGGATATTCTTCGATAAATAGAAAATATATGGAAAGCATTAAATAGGGTCTACCTTGAAATAAATGGCCATATCTTCGTCAAAAATTGCCCCATTTCAATTATAAAGGTGTTTTTAGAATTCACTTGATCTTTGGAACAAAACTGCATTAAAATAATTTGACTTCCGACTCATCTAAGAAAGATATTAAGGGATATTCTTCGATAAATAGAAAATATATGGAAAGCATTAAATAGGGTCTACCTTGAAATAAATGGCCATATCTTCGTCAAAAATTGCCCCATTTCAATTATAAAGGTGTTTTTAGAATTCACTTGATCTTTGGAACAAAACTGCATTAAAATAATTTGACTTCCGACTCATCTAAGAAAGATATTAAGGGATATTCTTCGATAAATAGAAAATATATGGAAAGCATTAAATAGGGTCTACCTTGAAATAAATGGCCATATCTTCGTCAAAAATTGCCCCATTTCAATTATAAAGGTGTTTTTAGAATTCACTTGATCTTTGGAACAAAACTGCATTAAAATAATTTGACTTCCGACTCATCTAAGAAAGATATTAAGGGATATTCTTCGATAAATAGAAAATATATGGAAAGCATTAAATAGGGTCTACCTTGAAATAAATGGCCATATCTTCGTCAAAAATTGCCCCATTTCAATTATAAAGGTGTTTTTAGAATTCACTTGATCTTTGGAACAAAACTGCATTAAAATAATTTGACTTCCGACTCATCTAAGAAAGATATTAAGGGATATTCTTCGATAAATAGAAAATATATGGAAAGCATTAAATAGGGTCTACCTTGAAATAAATGGCCATATCTTCGTCAAAAATTGCCCCATTTCAATTATAAAGGTGTTTTTAGAATTCACTTGATCTTTGGAACAAAACTGCATTAAAATAATTTGACTTCCGACTCATCTAAGAAAGATATTAAGGGATATTCTTCGATAAATAGAAAATATATGGAAAGCATTAAATAGGGTCTACCTTGAAATAAATGGCCATATCTTCGTCAAAAATTGCCCCATTTCAATTATAAAGGTGTTTTTAGAATTCACTTGATCTTTGGAACAAAACTGCATTAAAATAATTTGACTTCCGACTCATCTAAGAAAGATATTAAGGGATATTCTTCGATAAATAGAAAATATATGGAAAGCATTAAATAGGGTCTACCTTGAAATAAATGGCCATATCTTCGTCAAAAATTGCCCCATTTCAATTATAAAGGTGTTTTTAGAATTCACTTGATCTTTGGAACAAAACTGCATTAAAATAATTTGACTTCCGACTCATCTAAGAAAGATATTAAGGGATATTCTTCGATAAATAGAAAATATATGGAAAGCATTAAATAGGGTCTACCTTGAAATAAATGGCCATATCTTCGTCAAAAATTGCCCCATTTCAATTATAAAGGTGTTTTTAGAATTCACTTGATCTTTGAAACAAAACTGCATTAAAATAATTTGACTTCCGACTCATCTAAGAAAGATATTAAGGGATATTCTTCGATAAATAGAAAATATATGGAAAGCATTAAATAGGGTCTACCTTGAAATAAATGGCCATATCTTCGTCAAAAATTGCCCCATTTCAATTATAAAGGTGTTTTTAGAATTCACTTGATCTTTGGAACAAAACTGCATTAAAATAATTTGACTTCCGACTCATCTAAGAAAGATATTAAGGGATATTCTCCGATAAATAGAAAATATATGGAAAGCATTAAATAGGGTCTACCTTGAAATAAATGGCCATATCTTCGTCAAAAATTGCCCCATTTCAATTATAAATGTGTTTTTAGAATTCACTTGATCTTTGGAACAAAACTGCATTAAAATAATTTGACTTTCGACTCATCTAAAAAAGATATTAAGGGATATTCTTCGATAAATAGAAAATATATGGAAAGCATTAAATAGGGTCTACCTTGAAATAAATGGCCATATCTTCGTCAAAAATTGCCCCATTTCAATTATAAAGGTGTTTTTAGAATTCACTTGATCTTTGAAACAAAACTGCATTAAAATAATTTGACTTCCGACTCATCTAAGAAAGATATTAAGGGATATTCTTCGATAAATAGAAAATATATGGAAAGCATTAAATAGGGTCTACCTTGAAATAAATGGCCATATCTTCGTCAAAAATTGCCCCATTTCAATTATAAAGGTGTTTTTAGAATTCACTTGGTCTTTGGAACAAAACTGCATTAAAATAATTTGACTTCCGACTCATCTATATAAGATATTAAGGGATATTCTTCGATAAATAGAAAATATATGGAAAGCATTAAATAGGGTCTACCTTGAAATAAATGGCCATATCTTCGTCAAAAATTGCCCCATTTCAATAATAAAGGTGTTTTTAGAATTCACTTGATCTTTGGAACAAAACTGCATTAAAATATTTTGACTTCCGACTCATGTAAGAAAGATATTAAGGGATATTCTTTGATAAATAGAAAATATATGGAAAGCATTAAATAGGGTCTACCTTGAAATAAATGGCCATATCTTCGTCAAAAATTGCCCCATTTCAATTATAAATGTGTTTTTGGAATTCACTTGATCTTTGGAACAAAACTGCATTAAAATAATTTGACTTCCGACTCATCTAAGAAAGATATTAAGGGATATTCGATAAATAGAAAATATAAGAAAAGCATTAAATAGGGTCTACCTTGAAATAAATGGCCATATCTTCATCTAAAATTGCCCCATTTCAATTATAAAGGTGTTTTTAGAATTCACTTGATCTTTGAAACAAAACTGCATTAAAATATTTTGACTTCCGACTCATCTAAGAAAGATATTAAGGGATATTCTTTGATAAATAGAAAATATATGGAAAGCATTAAATAGGGTCTACCTTGAAATAAATGGCCATATCTTCGTCAAAAATTGCCCCATTTCAATTATAAATGTGTTTTTGGAATTCACTTGATTTTTGGAACAAAACTGCATTAAAATAATTTGACTTCCGACTCATCTAAGAAAGATATTAAGGGATATTTTTGATAAATAGAAAATATATGGAAAGCATTAAATAGGGTCTACCTTGAAATAAATGGCCATATCTTCGTCAAAAATTGCCCCATTTCAATTATAAATGTGTTTTTAGAATTCACTTGATCTTTGAAACAAAACTGCATTAAAATAATTTGACTTCCGACTCATCTAAGAAAGATATTAAGGGATATTCTTCGATAAATAGAAAATATATGGAAAGCATTAAATAGGGTCTACCTTGAAATAAATGGCCATATCTTCGTCAAAAATTGCCCCATTTCAATTATAAAGGTGTTTTTAGAATTCACTTGATCTTTGAAACAAAACTGCATTAAAATAATTTGACTTCCGACTCATCTAAGAAAGATATTAAGGGATATTCTTCGATAAATAGAAAATATATGGAAAGCATTAAATAGGGTCTACCTTGAAATAAATGGCCATATCTTCGTCAAAAATTGCCCCATTTCAATTATAAAGGTGTTTTTAGAATTCACTTGATCTTTGGAACAAAACTGCATTAAAATAATTTGACTTCCGACTCATCTAAGAAAGATATTAAGGGATATTCTTCGATAAATAGAAAATATATGGAAAGCATTAAATAGGGTCTACCTTGAAATAAATGGCCATATCTTCGTCAAAAATTGCCCCATTTCAATTATAAATGTGTTTTTGGAATTCACTTGATCTTTGGAACAAAACTGCATTAAAATATTTTGACTTCCGACTCATGTAAGAAATATATTAAGGGATATTCTTTGATAAATAGAAAATATATGGAAAGCATTAAATAGGGTCTACCTTGAAATAAATGGACATATCTT
>NW_025063375.1:0-3895 GCF_018153295.1 Drosophila grimshawi
TCAAAAAGCTGAAAATATGTAGTCTCGAAGTCATTTCTGAGAAATTGACGTTTTAAGTTTCTGTTTCCAAATTCAAACGGATGTATCTTCGCCAATAATTGTCAGAAGTTAGAATTTCTTTCAACATTATGAAGCCCTTTTTATATATTTTGACTCTGCATCAAAAGCTGAAAATATGTAGTCTCGAAGTCATTTCGAGAAATTGACGTTTTAAGTTTCTGTTTCCAAATTCAAACGGATGTATCTTCGCCAATAATTGTCAGAAGTTAGAATTTCTTTCAACATTATGAAGCCCTTTTTATATATTTTGATTCTGCATCAAAAGCTGAAAATATGTAGTCTCGAAGTCATTTCGAGAAATTGACGTTTTAAGTTTCTGTTTCCAAATTCAAACGGATGTATCTTCGCCAATAATTGTCAGAAGTTAGAATTTCTTTCAACATTATGAAGCCCTTTTTATATATTTTGACTCTGCATCAAAAGCTGAAAATATGTAGTCTCGAAGTCATTTCGAGAAATTGACGTTTTAAGTTTCTGTTTCCAAATTCAAACGGATGTATCTTCGCCAATAATTGTCAGAAGTTAGAATTTCTTTCAACATTATGAAGCCCTTTTTATATATTTTGATTCTGCATCAAAAGCTGAAAATATGTAGTCTCGAAGTCATTTCGAGAAATTGACGTTTTAAGTTTCTGTTTCCAAATTCAAACGGATGTATCTTCGCCAATAATTGTCAGAAGTTAGAATTTCTTTCAACATTATGAAGCCCTTTTTTATATATTTTGACTCTGCATCAAAAGCTGAAAATATGTAGTCTCGAAGTCATTTCGAGAAATTGACGTTTTAAGTTTCTGTTTCCAAATTCAAACGGATGTATCTTCGCCAATAATTGTCAGAAGTTAGAATTTCTTTCAACATTATGAAGCCCTTTTTATATATTTTGACTCTGCATCAAAAGCTGAAAATATGTAGTCTCGAAGTCATTTCGAGAAATTGACGTTTTAAGTTTCTGTTTCCAAATTCAAACGGATGTATCTTCGCCAATAATTGTCAGAAGTTAGAATTTCTTTCAACATTATGAAGCCCTTTTTATATATTTTGACTCTGCATCAAAAGCTGAAAATATGTAGTCTCGAAGTCATTTCGAGAAATTGACGTTTTAAGTTTCTGTTTCCAAATTCAAACGGATGTATCTTCGCCAATAATTGTCAGAAGTTAGAATTTCTTTCAACATTATGAAGCCCTTTTTATATATTTTGATTCTGCATCAAAAGCTGAAAATATGTAGTCTCGAAGTCATTTCGAGAAATTGACGTTTTAAGTTTCTGTTTCCAAATTCAAACGGATGTATCTTCGCCAATAATTGTCAGAAGTTAGAATTTCTTTCAACATTATGAAGCCCTTTTTATATATTTTGACTCTGCATCAAAAGCTGAAAATATGTAGTCTCGAAGTCATTTCGAGAAATTGACGTTTTAAGTTTCTGTTTCCAAATTCAAACGGATGTATCTTCGCCAATAATTGTCAGAAGTTAGAATTTCTTTCAACATTATGAAGCCCTTTTTATATATTTTGACTCTGCATCAAAAGCTGAAAATATGTAGTCTCGAAGTCATTTCGAGAAATTGACGTTTTAAGTTTCTGTTTTCCAAATTCAAACGGATGTATCTTCGCCAATAATTGTCAGAAGTTAGAATTTCTTTCAACATTATGAAGCCCTTTTTATATATTTTGACTCTGCATCAAAAGCTGAAAATATGTAGTCTCGAAGTCATTTCGAGAAATTGACGTTTTAAGTTTCTGTTTCCAAATTCAAACGGATGTATCTTCGCCAATAATTGTCAGAAGTTAGAATTTCTTTCAACATTATGAAGCCCTTTTTATATATTTTGACTCTGCATCAAAAGCTGAAAATATGTAGTCTCGAAGTCATTTCGAGAAATTGACGTTTTAAGTTTCTGTTTCCAAATTCAAACGGATGTATCTTCGCCAATAATTGTCAGAAGTTAGAATTTCTTTCAACATTATGAAGCCCTTTTTATATATTTTGACTCTGCATCAAAAGCTGAAAATATGTAGTCTCGAAGTCATTTCGAGAAATTGACGTTTTAAGTTTCTGTTTCCAAATTCAAACGGATGTATCTTCGCCAATAATTGTCAGAAGTTAGAATTTCTTTCAACATTATGAAGCCCTTTTTATATATTTTGATTCTGCATCAAAAGCTGAAAATATGTAGTCTCGAAGTCATTTCGAGAAATTGACGTTTTAAGTTTCTGTTTCCAAATTCAAACGGATGTATCTTCGCCAATAATTGTCAGAAGTTAGAATTTCTTTCAACATTATGAAGCCCTTTTTATATATTTTGACTCTGCATCAAAAGCTGAAAATATGTAGTCTCGAAGTCATTTCGAGAAATTGACGTTTTAAGTTTCTGTTTCCAAATTCAAACGGATGTATCTTCGCCAATAATTGTCAGAAGTTAGAATTTCTTTCAACATTATGAAGCCCTTTTTATATATTTTGATTCTGCATCAAAAGCTGAAAATATGTAGTCTCGAAGTCATTTCGAGAAATTGACGTTTTAAGTTTCTGTTTCCAAATTCAAACGGATGTATCTTCGCCAATAATTGTCGAAGTTAGAATTTCTTTCAACATTATGAAGCCCTTTTTATATATTTTGATTCTGCATCAAAAGCTGAAAATATGTAGTCTCGAAGTCATTTCGAGAAATTGACGTTTTAAGTTTCTGTTTCCAAATTCAAACGGATGTATCTTCGCCAATAATTGTCAGAAGTTAGAATTTCTTTCAACATTATGAAGCCCTTTTTATATATTTTGACTCTGCATCAAAAGCTGAAAATATGTAGTCTCGAAGTCATTTCGAGAAATTGACGTTTTAAGTTTCTGTTTCCAAATTCAAACGGATGTATCTTCGCCAATAATTGTCAGAAGTTAGAATTTCTTTCAACATTATGAAGCCCTTTTTATATATTTTGACTCTGCATCAAAAGCTGAAAATATGTAGTCTCGAAGTCATTTCGAGAAATTGACGTTTTAAGTTTCTGTTTCCAAATTCAAACGGATGTATCTTCGCCAATAATTGTCAGAAGTTAGAATTTCTTTCAACATTATGAAGCCCTTTTTATATATTTTGACTCTGCATCAAAAGCTGAAAATATGTAGTCTCGAAGTCATTTCGAGAAATTGACGTTTTAAGTTTCTGTTTCCAAATTCAAACGGATGTATCTTCGCCAATAATTGTCAGAAGTTAGAATTTCTTTCAACATTATGAAGCCCTTTTTATATATTTTGACTCTGCATCAAAAGCTGAAAATATGTAGTCTCGAAGTCATTTCGAGAAATTGACGTTTTAAGTTTCTGTTTCCAAATTCAAACGGATGTGTCTTCGCCAATAATTGTCAGAAGTTAGAATTTCTTTCAACATTATGAAGCCCTTTTTATATATTTTGATTCTGCATCAAAAGCTGAAAATATGTAGTCTCGAAGTCATTTCGAGAAATTGACGTTTTAAGTTTCTGTTTCCAAATTCAAACGGATGTATCTTCGCCAATAATTGTCAGAAGTTAGAATTTCTTTCAACATTATGAAGCCCTTTTTATATATTTTGACTTCTGCATCAAAAGCTGAAAATATGTAGTCTCGAAGTCATTTCGAGAAATTGACGTTTTAAGTTTCTGTTTCCAAATTCAAACGGATGTATCTTCGCCAATAATTGTCAGAAGTTAGAATTTCTTTCAACATTATGAAGCCCTTTTTATATATTTTGACTCTGCATCAAAAGCTGAAAATATGTAGTCTCGAAGTCATTTCGAGAAATTGACGTTTTAAGTTTCTGTTTCCAAATTCAAACGGATGTATCTTCGCCAATAATTG
>NW_025063376.1:0-16809 GCF_018153295.1 Drosophila grimshawi
ATGTAGTCTCGAAGTCATTTCGAGAAATTGACGTTCTAAGTTTCTGTTTCCAAATTCAAACGGATGTATCTTCGCCAATAATTGTCAGAAGTTAGAATTTCTTTCAACATTATGAAGCCCTTTTTATATATTTTGATTCTGCATCAAAAGCTGAAAATATGTAGTCTCGAAGTCATTTCGAGAAATTGACGTTTTAAGTTTCTGTTTCCAAATTCAAACGGATGTATCTTCGCCAATAATTGTCAGAAGTTAGAATTTCTTTCAACATTATGAAGCACTTTTTATATATTTTGACTCTGCATCAAAAGCTGAAAGTCTCGAAGTCATTTCGAGAAATTGACGTTTTTAAGTTTCTGTTTCCAAATTCAAATGGATGTATCTTCGCCAATAATTGTCAGAAGTTAGAATTTCTTTCAACATTATGAAGCCCTTTTTATATATTTTGATTCTGCATCAAAAGCTGAAAATATGTAGTCTCGAAGTCATTTCGAGAAATTGACGTTTTAAGTTTCTGTTTCCAAATTCAAACGGATGTATCTTCGCCAATAATTGTCAGAAGTTAGAATTTCTTTCAACATTATGAAGCCCTTTTTATATATTTTGACTATGCACCAAAAGCTGAAAATATGTAGTCTCGAAGTCATTTCGAGAAATTGACGTTTTAAGTTTCTGTTTCCAAATTCAAACGGATGTATCTTCGCCAATAATTGTCAGAAGTTAGAATTTCTTTCAACATTATGAAGCCCTTTTTATATATTTTGACCCTGCATCAAAAGCTGAAAATATGTAGTCTCGAAGTCATTTCGAGAAATTGACGTTTTAAGTTTCTGTTTCCAAATTCAAACGGATGTATCTTCGCCAATAATTGTCAGAAGTTAGAATTTCTTTCAACATTATGAAGCCCTTTTTATATATTTTGATTCTGCATCAAAAGCTGAAAATATGTAGTCTCGAAGTCATTTCGAGAAATTGACGTTTTAAGTTTCTGTTTCCAAATTCAAACGGATGTATCTTCGCCAATAATTGTCAGAAGTTAGAATTTCTTTCAACATTATGAAGCCCTTTTTATATATTTTGACCCTGCATCAAAAGCTGAAAATATGTAGTCTCGAAGTCATTTCGAGAAATTGACGTTTTAAGTTTCTGTTTCCAAATTCAAACGGATGTATCTTCGCCAATAATTGTCAGAAGTTAGAATTTCTTTCAACATTATGAAGCCCTTTTTATATATTTTGATTCTGCATCAAAAGCTGAAAATATGTAGTCTCGAAGTCATTTCGAGAAATTGACGTTTTAAGTTTCTGTTTCCAAATTCAAACGGATGTATCTTCGCCAATAATTGTCAGAAGTTAGAATTTCTTTCAACATTATGAAGCACTTTTTATATATTTTGACTCTGCATCAAAAGCTGAAAGTCTCGAAGTCATTTCGAGAAATTGACGTTTTAAGTTTCTGTTTCCAAATTCAAACGGATGTATCTTCGCCAATAATTGTCAGAAGTTACAATTTCTTTCAACATTATGAAGCCCTTTTTATATATTTTGACCCTGCATCAAAAGCTGAAAATATGTAGTCTCGAAGTCATTTCGCGAAATTGACGTTTTAAGTTTCTGTTTCCAAATTCAAACGGATGTATCTTCGCCAATAATTGTCAGAAGTTAGAATTTCTTTCAACATTATGAAGCCCTTTTTATATATTTTGATTCTGCATCAAAAGCTGAAAATATGTAGTCTCGAAGTCATTTCGAGAAATTGACGTTTTAAGTTTCTGTTTCCAAATTCAAACGGATGTATCTTCGCCAATAATTGTCAGAAGTTAGAATTTCTTTCAACATTATGAAGCCCTTTTTATATATTTTGACCCTGCATCAAAAGCTGAAAATATGTAGTCTCGAAGTCATTTCGAGAAATTGACGTTTTAAGTTTCTGTTTCCAAATTCAAACGGATGTATCTTCGCCAATAATTGTCAGAAGTTAGAATTTCTTTCAACATTATGAAGCCCTTTTTATATATTTTGATTCTGCATCAAAAGCTGAAAATATGTAGTCTCGAAGTCATTTCGAGAAATTGACGTTTTAAGTTTCTGTTTCCAAATTCAAACGGATGTATCTTCGCCAATAATTGTCAGAAGTTAGAATTTCTTTCAACATTATGAAGCCCTTTTTATATATTTTGACCCTGCATCAAAAGCTGAAAATATGTAGTCTCGAAGTCATTTCGAGAAATTGACGTTTTAAGTTTCTGTTTCCAAATTCAAACGGATGTATCTTCGCCAATAATTGTCAGAAGTTAGATTTCTTTCAACATTATGAAGCCCTTTTTATATATTTTGATTCTGCATCAAAAGCTGAAAATATGTAGTCTCGAAGTCATTTCGAGAAATTGACGTTTTAAGTTTCTGTTTCCAAATTCAAGCGGATGTATCTTCGCCAATAATTGTCAGAAGTTAGAATTTCTTTCAACATTATGAAGCCCTTTTTATATATTTTGACCCTGTATCAAAAGCTGAAAATATGTAGTCTCGAAGTCATTTCGAGAAATTGACGTTCTAAGTTTCTGTTTCCAAATTCAAACGGATGTATCTTCGCCAATAATTGTCAGAAGTTAGAATTTCTTTCAACATTATGAAGCCCTTTTTATATATTTTGATTCTGCATCAAAAGCTGAAAATATGTAGTCTCGAAGTCATTTCGAGAAATTGACGTTTTAAGTTTCTGTTTCCAAATTCAAACGGATGTATCTTCGCCAATAATTGTCAGAAGTTAGAATTTCTTTCAACATTATGAAGCACTTTTTATATATTTTGACTCTGCATCAAAAGCTGAAAGTCTCGAAGTCATTTCGAGAAATTGACGTTTTAAGTTTCTGTTTCCAAATTCAAACGGATGTATCTTCGCCAATAAAATTGTCAGAAGTTAGAATTTCTTTCAACATTATAAAGCCCTTTTTATATATTTTGACTATGCACCAAAAGCTGAAAATATGTAGTCTCGAAGTCATTTCGAGAAATTGACGTTTTAAGTTTCTGTTTCCAAATTCAAACGGATGTATCTTCGCCAATAATTGTCAGAAGTTAGAATTTCTTTCAACATTATGAAGCCCTTTTTATATATTTTGACCCTGCATCAAAAGCTGAAAATATGTAGTCTCGAAGTCATTTCGAGAAATTGACGTTTTAAGTTTCTGTTTCCAAATTCAACGGATGTATCTTCGCCAATAATTGTCAGAAGTTAGATTTCTTTCAACATTATGAAGCCCTTTTTATATATTTTGATTCTGCATCAAAAGCTGAAAATATGTAGTCTCGAAGTCATTTCGAGAAATTGACGTTTTAAGTTTCTGTTTCCAAATTCAAATGGATGTATCTTCGCCAATAATTGTCAGAAGTTAGAATTTCTTTCAACATTATGAAGCCCTTTTTATATATTTTGACCCTGCATCAAAAGCTGAAAATATGTAGTCTCGAAGTCATTTCGAGAAATTGACGTTTTAAGTTTCTGTTTCCAAATTCAAACGGATGTATCTTCGCCAATAATTGTCAGAAGTTAGAATTTCTTTCAACATTATGAAGCCCTTTTTATATATTTTGACCCTGCATCAAAAGCTGAAAATATGTAGTCTCGAAGTCATTTCGAGAAATTGACGTTTTAAGTTTCTGTTTCCAAATTCAAACGGATGTATCTTCGCCAATAATTGTCAGAAGTTAGAATTTCTTTCAACATTATGAAGCCCTTTTTATATATTTTGATTCTGCATCAAAAGCTGAAAATATGTAGTCTCGAAGTCATTTCGAGAAATTGACGTTTTAAGTTTCTGTTTCCAAATTCACACGGATGTATCTTCGCCAATAATTGTCAGAAGTTAGAATTTTTTTCAACATTATGAAGCCCTTTTTATATATTTTGACCCTGCATCAAAAGCTGAAAATATGTAGTCTCGAAGTCATTTCAAGAAATTGACGTTTTAAGTTTCTGTTTCCAAATTCAAACGGATGTATCTTCGCCAATAATTGTCAGAAGTTAGAATTTCTTTCAACATTATGAAGCCCTTTTTATATATTTTGACCCTGTATCAAAAGCTGAAAATATGTAGTCTCGAAGTCATTTCGAGAAATTGACGTTCTAAGTTTCTGTTTCCAAATTCAAACGGATGTATCTTCGCCAATAATTGTCAGAAGTTAGAATTTCTTTCAACATTATGAAGCCCTTTTTATATATTTTGATTCTGCATCAAAAGCTGAAAATATGTAGTCTCGAAGTCATTTCGAGAAATTGACGTTTTAAGTTTCTGTTTCCAAATTCAAACGGATGTATCTTCGCCAATAATTGTCAGAAGTTAGAATTTCTTTCAACATTATGAAGCACTTTTTATATATTTTGACTCTGCATCAAAAGCTGAAAGTCTCGAAGTCATTTCGAGAAATTGACGTTTTAAGTTTCTGTTTCCAAATTCAAATGGATGTATCTTCGCCAATAATTGTCAGAAGTTAGAATTTCTTTCAACATTATGAAGCCCTTTTTATATATTTTGATTCTGCATCAAAAGCTGAAAATATGTAGTCTCGAAGTCATTTCGAGAAATTGACGTTTTAAGTTTCTGTTTCCAAATTCAAACGGATGTATCTTCGCCAATAATTGTCAGAAGTTAGAATTTCTTTCAACATTATGAAGCCCTTTTTATATATTTTGACCCTGCATCAAAAGCTGAAAATATGTAGTCTCGAAGTCATTTCGAGAAATTGACGTTTTAAGTTTCTGTTTCCAAATTCAAACGGATGTATCTTCGCCAATAATTGTCAGAAGTTAGAATTTCTTTCAACATTATGAAGCCCTTTTTATATATTTTGATTCTGCATCAAAAGCTGAAAATATGTAGTCTCGAAGTCATTTCGATAAATTGACGTTTTAAGTTTCTGTTTCCAAATTCAAACGGATGTATCTTCGCCAATAATTGTCAGAAGTTAGAATTTCTTTCAACATTATGAAGCCCTTTTTATATATTTTGACCCTGCATCAAAAGCTGAAAATATGTAGTCTCGAAGTCATTTCGAGAAATTGACGTTTTAGGTTTCTATTTCCAAATTCAAACGGATGTATCTTCGCCAATAATTGTCAAAAGTTAGAATTTCTTTCAACATTATGAAGCCCTTTTTATATATTTTGACCCTGCATCAAAAGCTGAAAATATGTAGTCTCGAAGTCATTTCGAGAAATTGACGTTTTAAGTTTCTGTTTCCAAATTCAAACGGATGTATCTTCGCCAATAATTGTCAGAAGTTAGAATTTCTTTCAACATTATGAAGCCCTTTTTATATATTTTGATTCTGCATCAAAAGCTGAAAATATGTAGTCTCGAAGTCATTTCGAGAAATTGACGTTTTAAGTTTCTGTTTCCAAATTCAAACGGATGTATCTTCGCCAATAATTGTCAGAAGTTAGAATTTCTTTCAACATTATGAAGCCCTTTTTATATATTTTGATTCTGCCTCAAAAGCTGAAAATATGTAGTCTCGAAGTCATTTCGAGAAATTGACGTTTTAAGTTTCTGTTTCCAAATTCAAACGGATGCATCTTCGCCAATAATTGTCAGAAGTTAGAATTTCTTTCAACATTATGAAGCCCTTTTTATATATTTTGACTATGCACCAAAAGCTGAAAATATGTAGTCTCGAAGTCATTTCGAGAAATTGACGTTTTAAGTTTCTGTTTCCAAATTCAAACGGATGTATCTTCGCCAATAATTGTCAGAAGTTAGAATTTCTTTCAACATTATGAAGCCCTTTTTATATATTTTGACTATGCATCAAAAGCTGAAAATATGTAGTCTCGAAGTCATTTCGAGAAATTGACGTTTTAAGTTTCTGTTTCCAAATTCAAACGGATGTATCTTCGCCAATAATTGTCAGAAGTTAGAATTTCTTTCAACATTATGAAGCACTTTTTATATATTTTGACCCTGCATCAAAAGCTGAAAATATGTAGTCTCGAAGTCATTTCGCGAAATTGACGTTTTAAGTTTCTGTTTCCAAATTCAAACGGATGTATCTTCGCCAATAATTGTCAGAAGTTAGAATTTCTTTCAACATTATGAAACCCTTTTTATATTTTTTGACTATGCATCAAAGGCTGAAAATATGTAGTCTCGAAGTCAATTCGAGAAATTGACGTTTTAAGTTTCTGTTTCCAAATTCAAACGGATGTTTCTTCGCCAATAATTGTCAGAAGTTAGAATTTCTTTTAACATTATGAAGCCCTTTTTATATATTTTGATTCTGCATCAAAAGCTAAAAATATGTAGTCTTGAAGTCAATTCGAGAAATTGACGTTTTAAGTTTCTGATTCCAAATTCAAACGGATGTATCTTCGCCAATAATTGTCAGAAGTTAGAATTTCTTTCAACATTATGAAGCCCTTTTTATATATTTTGATTCTGCATCAAAAGCTGAAAATATGTAGTCTCGAAGTCATTTCGAGAAATTGACGTTTTAAGTTTCTGTTTCCAAATTCAAACGGATGCATCTTCCCCAATAATTGTCACAGATTGGAAGTTCTATCAACATTACTAAGCCCGATCTATATATTTTGACTTCGCGTCATTATCTGAAAATATGTAGTCTCGAAGTCCTTTCGAGAAATTGACGTTTTAAGTTTCTGTTTCCAAATTCAAACCGATGTCTCTTCGCCAATAATTGTCAGAAGTTAGAATTTCTTTCAACATTATGAAGCCCTTTTTATATATTTTGACCCTGCATCAAAAGCTGAAAATATGTAGTCTCGAAGTCATTTCGAGAAATTGACGTTTTAAGTTTCTGTTTCCAAATTCAAACGGATGTATCTTCGCCAATAATTGTCAGAAGTTAGAATTTCTTTCAACATTATGAAGCCCTTTTTATATATTTTGATTCTGCATCAAAAGCTGAAAATATGTAGTCTTGACGTTTTAAGTTTCTGTTTCCAAATTCAAACGGATGTATCTTCGCCAATAATTGTCAGAAGTTAGAATTTTTTTCAACATTATGAAGCCCTTTATATATATTTTGACTCTGCATCAAAAGCTGAAAATATGTAGTCTCGAAGTCATTTCGAGAAATTGACGTTTTAAGTTTCTGTTTCCAAATTCAAACGGATGTATCTTCGCCAATAATTGTCAGATGTTAGAATTTCTTTCAACATTATGAAGCCCTTTTTATATATTTTGACCCTGTATCAAAAGCTGAAAATATGTAGTCTCGAAGTCATTTCGAGAAATTGACGTTCTAAGTTTCTGTTTCCAAATTCAAACGGATGTATCTTCGCCAATAATTGTCAGAAGTTAGAATTTCTTTCAACATTATGAAGCCCTTTTTATATATTTTGATTCTGCATCAAAAGCTGAAAATATGTAGTCTCGAAGTCATTTCGAGAAATTGACGTTTTAAGTTTCTGTTTCCAAATTCAAACGGATGTATCTTCGCCAATAATTGTCAGAAGTTAGAATTTCTTTCAACATTATGAAGCACTTTTTATATATTTTGACTCTGCATCAAAAGCTGAAAGTCTCGAAGTCATTTCGAGAAATTGACGTTTTAAGTTTCTGTTTCCAAATTCAAACGGATGTATCTTCGCCAATAATTGTCAGAAGTTAGAATTTCTTTCAACATTATGAAGCCCTTTTTATATATTTTGATTCTGCATCAAAAGCTGAAAATATGTAGTCTCGAAGTCATTTCGAGAAATTGACGTTTTAAGTTTCTGTTTCCAAATTCAAACGGATGTATCTTCGCCAATAATTGTCAGAAGTTAGAATTTCTTTCAACATTATGAAGCCCTTTTTATATATTTTGACCCTGCATCAAAAGCTGAAAATATGTAGTCTCGAAGTCATTTCGAGAAATTGACGTTTTAAGTTTCTGTTTCCAAATTCAAACGGATGTATCTTCGCCAATAATTGTCAGAAGTTAGAATTTCTTTCAACATTATGAAGCCCTTTTTATATATTTTGATTCTGCATCAAAAGCTGAAAATATGTAGTCTCGAAGTCATTTCGATAAATTGACGTTTTAAGTTTCTGTTTCCAAATTCAAACGGATGTATCTTCGCCAATAATTGTCAGAAGTTAGAATTTCTTTCAACATTATGAAGCCCTTTTTATATATTTTGACCCTGCATCAAAAGCTGAAAATATGTAGTCTCGAAGTCATTTCGAGAAATTGACGTTTTAAGTTTCTATTTCCAAATTCAAACGGATGTATCTTCGCCAATAATTGTCAAAAGTTAGAATTTCTTTCAACATTATGAAGCCCTTTTTATATATTTTGACCCTGCATCAAAAGCTGAAAATATGTAGTCTCGAAGTCATTTCGAGAAATTGACGTTTTAAGTTTCTGTTTCCAAATTCAAACGGATGTATCTTCGCCAATAATTGTCAGAAGTTAGAATTTCTTTCAACATTATGAAGCCCTTTTTATATATTTTGATTCTGCATCAAAAGCTGAAAATATGTAGTCTCGAAGTCATTTCGAGAAATTGACGTTTTAAGTTTCTGTTTCCAAATTCAAACGGATGTATCTTCGCCAATAATTGTCAGAAGTTAGAATTTCTTTCAACATTATGAAGCCCTTTTTATATATTTTGATTCTGCCTCAAAAGCTGAAAATATGTAGTCTCGAAGTCATTTCGAGAAATTGACGTTTTAAGTTTCTGTTTCCAAATGCAAAAAGGATGTATCTTCGCCCAATAATTGTCAGAAGTTAGAATTTCTTTCAACATTATGAAGCCCTTTTTATATATTTTGACTATGCACCAAAAAGCTGAAAATATGTAGTCTCGAAGTCATTTCGAGAATTGACGTTTTAAGTTTCTGTTTCCAAATTCAAACGGATGTATCTTCGCCAATAATTGTCAGAAGTTAGAATTTCTTTCAACATTATGAAGCCCTTTTTATATATTTTGATTCTGCATCAAAAGCTGAAAATATGTAGTCTCGAAGTCATTTCGATAAATTGACGTTTTAAGTTTCTGTTTCCAAATTCAAACGGATGTATCTTCGCCAATAATTGTCAGAAGTTAGAATTTCTTTCAACATTATGAAGCCCTTTTTATATATTTTGACCCTGCATCAAAAGCTGAAAATATGTAGTCTCGAAGTCATTTCGAGAAATTGACGTTTTAAGTTTCTATTTCCAAATTCAAACGGATGTATCTTCGCCAATAATTGTCAAAAGTTAGAATTTCTTTCAACATTATGAAGCCCTTTTTATATATTTTGACCCTGCATCAAAAGCTGAAAATATGTAGTCTCGAAGTCATTTCGAGAAATTAACGTTTTAAGTTTCTGTTTCCAAATTCAAACGGATGTATCTTCGCCAATAATTGTCAGAAGTTAGAATTTCTTTCAACATTATGAAGCCCTTTTTATATATTTTGATTCTGCATCAAAAGCTGAAAATATGTAGTCTCGAAGTCATTTCGAGAAATTGACGTTTTAAGTTTCTGTTTCCAAATTCAAACGGATGTATCTTCGCCAATAATTGTCAGAAGTTAGAATTTCTTTCAACATTATGAAGCCCTTTTTATATATTTTGATTCTGCCTCAAAAGCTGAAAATATGTAGTCTCGAAGTCATTTCGAGAAATTGACGTTTTAAGTTTCTGTTTCCAAATGCAAAAGGATGTATCTTCGCCAATAATTGTCAGAAGTTAGAATTTCTTTCAACATTATGAAGCCCTTTTTATATATTTTGACCCTGCATCAAAAGCTGAAAATATGTAGTCTCGAAGTCATTTCGAGAAATTGACGTTTTAAGTTTCTGTTTCCAAATTCAAACGGATGTATCTTCGCCAATAATTGTCAGAAGTTAGAATTTCTTTCAACATTATGAAGCCCTTTTTATATATTTTGATTCTGCATCAAAAGCTGAAAATATGTAGTCTCGAAGTCATTTCGAGAAATTGACGTTTTAAGTTTCTGTTTCCAAATTCAAACGGATGTATCTTCGCCAATAATTGTCAGAAGTTAGAATTTCTTTCAACATTATGAAGCACTTTTTATATATTTTGACTCTGCATCAAAAGCTGAAAATATGTAGTCTCGAATTCATTTCGAGAAATTGACGTTTTAAGTTTCTGTTTCCAAATTCAAACGGATGTATCTTCGCCAATAATTGTCAGAAGTTAGAATTTCTTTCAACATTATGAAGCCCTTTTTATATATTTTGACCCTGCATCAAAAGCTGAAAATATGTAGTCTCGAAGTCATTTCGAGAAATTGACGTTTTAAGTTTCTGTTTCCAAATTCAAACGGATGTATCTTCGCCAATAATTGTCAGAAGTTAGCATTTCTTGCAACATTATGAACCGCTTTTTATATATTTTGATTCTGCATCAAAAGCTGAAAATATGTAGTCTCGAAGTCATTTCGAGATATTGACGTTTTAAGTTTCTGTTTCCAAATTCAAACGGATGTATCTTCGCCAATAATTGTCAGAAGTTAGAATTTCTTTCAACATTATGAAGCCCTTTTTATATATTTTGACCCTGCATCAAAAGCTGAAAATATGTAGTCTCGAAGTCATTTCGAGAAATTGACGTTTTAAGTTTCTGTTTCCAAATTCAAACGGATGTATCTTCGCCAATAATTGTCAGAAGTTAGAATTTCTTTCAACATTATGAAGCCCTTTTTATATAATTTGATTCTGCATCAAAAGCTGAAAATATGTAGTCTCGAAGTCATTTCGAGAAATTGACGTTTTAAGTTTCTGTTTCCAAATTCAAACGGATGTATCTTCGCCAATAATTGTCAGAAGTTAGAATTTCTTTCAACATTATGAAGCACTTTTTATATATTTTGACTCTGCATCAAAAGCTGAAAGTCTCGAAGTCATTTCGAGAAATTGACGTTTTAAGTTTCTGTTTCCAAATTCAAACGGATGTATCTTCGCCAATAATTGTCAGAAGTTAGAATTTCTTTCAACATTATGAAGCCCTTTTTATATATTTTGATTCTGCATCAAAAGCTGAAAATATGTAGTCTCGAAGTCATTTCGAGAAATTGACGTTTTAAGTTTCTGTTTCCAAATTCAAACGGATGTATCTTCGCCAATAATTGTCAGAAGTTAGAATTTCTTTCAACATTATGAAGCCCTTTTTATATATTTTGACCCTGCATCAAAAGCTGAAAATATGTAGTCTCGAAGTCATTTCGAGAAATTGACGTTTTAAGTTTCTGTTTCCAAATTCAAACGGATGTATCTTCGCCAATAATTGTCAGAAGTTAGAATTTCTTTCAACATTATGAAGCCCTTTTTATATATTTTGATTCTGCATCAAAAGCTGAAAATATGTAGTCTCGAAGTCATTTCGAGAAATTGACGTTTTAAGTTTCTGTTTCCAAATTCAAACGGATGTATCTTCGCCAATAATTGTCAGAAGTTAGAATTTCTTTCAACATTATGAAGCCCTTTTTATATATTTTGACCCTGCATCAAAAGCTGAAAATATGTAGTCTCGAAGTCATTTCGAGAAATTGACGTTTTAAGTTTCTGTTTCCAAATTCAAACGGATGTATCTTCGCCAATAATTGTCAGAAGTTAGAATTTCTTTCAACATTATGAAGCCCTTTTTATATATTTTGATCCTGCATCAAAAGCTGAAAATATGTAGTCTCGAAGTCATTTCGAGAAATTGACGTTTTAAGTTTCTGTTTCCAAATTCAAACGGATGTATCTTCGCCAATAATTGTCAGAAGTTAGAATTTCTTTCAACATTATGAAGCCCTTTTTATATATTTTGATTCTGCATCAAAAGCTGAAAATATGTAGTCTCGAAGTCATTTCGAGAAATTGACGTTTTAAGTTTCTGTTTCCAAATTCAAACGGATGTATCTTCGCCAATAATTGTCAGAAGTTAGAATTTCTTTCAACATTATGAAGCCCTTTTTATATGTTTTGACCCTGCATCAAAAGCTGAAAATATGTAGCCTCGAAGTCATTTCGAGAAATTGACGTTTTAAGTTTCTGTTTCCAAATTCAAACGGATGTATCTTCGCCAATAATTGTCAGAAGTTAGAATTTCTTTCAACATTATGAAGCCCTTTTTATATATTTTGACCCTGCATCAAAAGCTGAAAATATGTAGTCTCGAAGTCATTTCGAGAAATTGACGTTTTAAGTTTCTGTTTCCAAATTCAAACGGATGTATCTTCGCCAATAATTGTCAGAAGTTAGAATTTCTTTCAACATTATGAAGCCCTTTTTATATATTTTGACCCTGCATCAAAAGCTGAAAATATGTAGTCTCGAAGTCATTTCGCGAAATTGACGTTTTAAGTTTCTGTTTCCAAATTCAAACGGATGTATCTTCGCCAATAATTGTCAGAAGTTAGAATTTCTTTCAACATTATGAAGCCCTTTTTATATATTTTGATTCTGCATCAAAAGCTGAAAATATGTAGTCTCGAAGTCATTTCGAGAAATTGACGTTTTAAGTTTCTGTTTCCAAATTCAAACGGATGTATCTTCGCCAATAATTGTCAGAAGTTAGAATTTCTTTCAACATTATGAAGCCCTTTTTATATATTTGGACCCTGCATCAAAAGCTGAAAATATGTAGTCTCGAAGTCATTTCGAGAAATTGACGTTTTAAGTTTCTGTTTTCAAATTCAAACGGATGTATCTTCGCCAATAATTGTCAGAAGTTAGAATTTCTTTCAACATTATGAAGCCCTTTTTATATATTTTGACTCTGCATCAAAGCTGAAAATATGTAGTCTCGAAGTCATTTCGAGAAATTGACGTTTTAAGTTTCTGTTTCCAAATTCAAACGGATGTATCTTCGCCAATAATTGTCAGAAGTTAGAATTTCTTTCAACATTATGAAGCCCTTTTTATATATTTTGACCCTGCATCAAAAGCTGAAAATATATAGTCTCGAAGTCATTTCGAGAAATTGACGTTTTAAGTTTCTGTTTCCAAATTCAAACGGATGTATCTTCGCCAATAATTGTCAGAAGTTAGAATTTCTTTCAACATTATGAAGCCCTTTTTATATATTTTGATTCTGCATCAAAAGCTGAAAATATGTAGTCTCGAAGTCATTTCGAGAAATTGACGTTTTAAGTTTCTGTTTCCAAATTCAAACGGATGTATCTTCGCCAATAATTGTCAGAAGCTAGAATTTCTTTCAACATTATGAAGCACTTTTTATATATTTTGACTCTGCATCAAAAGCTGAAAGTCTCGAAGTCATTTCGAGAAACTGACGTTTAAGTTTCTGTTTCCAAATTCAAACGGATGTATCTTCGCCAATAATTGTCAGAAGTTAGAATTTCTTTCAACATTATGAAGCCCTTTTTATATATTTTGATTCTGCATCAAAAGCTGAAAATATGTAGTCTCGAAGTCATTTCGCGAAATTGACGTTTTAAGTTTCTGTTTCCAAATTCAAACGGATGTATCTTCGCCAATAATTGTCAGAAGTTAGAATTTCTTTCAACATTATGAAGCCCTTTTTATATATTTTGACTCTGCCTCAAAAGCTGAAAATATGTAGTCTCGAAGTCATTTCGAGAAATTGACGTTTTAAGTTTCTGTTTCCAAATTCAAACGGACGTATCTTCGCCAATAATTGTCAGAAGTTAGAATTTCTTTCAACATTATGAAGCCCTTTTTATATATTTTGACCCTGCATCAAAAGCTGAAAATATGTAGTCTCGAAGTCATTTCGAGAAATTGACGTTTTAAGTTTCTGTTTCCAAATTCAAACGGATGTATCTTCGCCAATAATTGTCAGAAGTTAGAATTTCTTTCAACATTATGAAGCCCTTTTTATATATTTTGATTGTGCATCAAAAGCTGAAAATATGTGGTCTCGAAGTCAATTCGACAAATTAACGTTTTAAGTTTCTGTTTCCAAATTCAAATGGATGTATCTTCGCCAATAATTGTCAGAAGTTAGAATTTCTTTCAACATTATGAAGCCCTTTTTATATATTTTGATTCTGCATCAAAAGCTGAAAATATGTAGTCTCGAAGTCATTTCGAGAAATTGACGTTTTAAGTTTCTGTTTCCAAATTCAAACGGATGTATCTTCGCCAATAATTGTCGAAGTTAGAATTTCTTTCAACATTATGAAGCCCTTTTTATATATTTTGACCCTGCATCAAAAGCTGAAAATATGTAGTCTCGAAGTCATTTCGAGAAATTGACGTTTTAAGTTTCTGTTTCCAAATTCAAACGGATGTATCTTCGCCAATAATTGTCAGAAGTTAGAATTTCTTTCAACATTATGAAGCCCTTTTTATATATTTTGACCCTGCATCAAAAGCTGAAAATATGTAGTCTCGAAGTCATTTCGAGAAATTGACGTTTTAAGTTTCTGTTTCCAAATTCAAACGGATGTATCTTCGCCAATAATTGTCAAGTTAGAATTTCTTTCAACATTATGAAGCCCTCTTTATATATTTTGATTCTGCATCAAAAGCTGAAAATATGTAGTCTCGAAGTCATTTCGAGAAATTGACGTTTTAAGTTTCTGTTTCCAAATTCAAACGGATGTATCTTCGCCAATAATTGTCAGAAGTTAGAATTTCTTTCAACATTATGAAGCCCTTTTTATATATTTTGATTCTGCATCAAAAGCTGAAAATATGTAGTCTCGAAGTCATTTCGAGAAATTGACGTTTTAAGTTTCTGTTTCCAAATTCAAACGGATGTATCTTCGCCAATAATTGTCAGAAGTTAGAATTTTTTTCAACATTATGAAGCCCTTTTTATATATTTTGACTCTGCATCAAAAGCTGAAAATATGTAGTCTCGAAGTCATTTCGAGAAATTGACGTTTTAAGTTTCTGTTTCCAAATTCAAATGGATGTATCTTCGCCAATAATTGTCAGAAGTTAGAATTTCTTTCAACATTATGAAGCCCTTTTTATATATTTTGACTCTGCATCAAAGGCTGAAAATATGTAGTCTCGAAGTCATTTCGAGAAATTGACGTTTTAAGTTTCTGTTTCCAAATTCAAACGGATGTATCTTCGCCAATAATTGTCAGAAGTTAGAATTTCTTTCAACATTATGAAGCCCTTTTTATATATTTTGATTCTGCATCAAAAGCTGAAGTAGTCTCGAAGTCATTTCGAGAAATTGACGTTTTAAGTTTCTGTTTCCAAATTCAAATGGACGTATCTTCGCCAATAATTGTCCGAAGTTAGAATTTCTTTCAACATTATGAAGCCCTTTTTATATATTTTGATTCTGCATCAAAAGCTGAAATAGTCTCGAAGTCATTTCGAGAAATTGACGTTTTAAGTTTCTGTTTCCAAATTCAAACGGATGTATCTTCGCCAATAATTGTCAGAAGTTAGAATTTCTTTTAACATTATGAAGCCCTTTTTATATATTTTGATTCTGCATCAAAAGCTGAAAATATGTAGTCTCGAAGTCATTTCGAGAAATTGACGTTTTAAGTTTCTGTTTCCAAATTCAAACGGATGTATCTTCGCCAATAATTGTCAGAAGTTAGAATTTCTTTCAACATTATGAAGCCCTTTTTATATATTTTGACTCTGCCTCAAAAGCTGAAAATATGTAGTCTCGAAGTCATTTCGAGAAATTGACGTTTTAAGTTTCTGTTTCCAAATTCAAACGGACGTATCTTCGCCAATAATTGTCAGAAGTTAGAATTTCTTTCAACATTATGAAGCCCTTTTTATATATTTTGATTCTGCATCAAAAGCTGAAAATATGTAGTCTCGAAGTCATTTCGAGAAATTGACGTTTTAAGTTTCTGTTTCCAAATTCAAACGGATGTATCTTCGCCAATAATTGTCAGAAGTTAGAATTTCTTTCAACATTATGAAGCCCTTTTTATATATTTTGATTCTGCATCAAAAGCTGAAAATATGTAGTCTCGAAGTCATTTCGAGAAATTGACGTTTTAAGTTTCTGTTTCCAAATTCAAACGGATGTATCTTCGCCAATAATTGTCAGAAGTTAGAATTTCTTTCAACATTATGAAGCCCTTTTTTTATATATTTTGACTCTGCATCAAAAGCTGAAAATATGTAGTCTCGAAGTCATTTCGAGAAATTGACGTTTTAAGTTTCTGTTTCCAAATTCAAACGGATGTATCTTCGCCAATAATTGTCAGAAGTTAGAATTTCTTTCAACATTATGAAGCCCTTTTTATATATATTTTGACCCTGCATCAAAAGCTGAAAATATGTAGTCTCGAAGTCATTTCGAGAAATTGACGTTTTAAGTTTCTGTTTCCAAATTCAAACGGATGTATCTTCGCCAATAATTGTCAGAAGTTAGAATTTCTTTCAACATTATGAAGCCCTTTTTATATATTTTGACCCTGCATCAAAAGCTGAAAATATGTAGTCTCGAAGTCATTTCGAGAAATTGACGTTTTAAGTTTCTGTTTCCAAATTCAAACGGATGTATCTTCGCCAATAATTGTCAGAAGTTAGAATTTCTTTCAACATTATGAAGCCCTTTTTATATATTTTGATTCTGCATCAAAAGCTGAAAATATGTAGTCTCGAAGTCATTGCGAAATTGACGTTTTAAGTTTCTGTTTCCAAATTCAAACGGATGTATCTTCGCCAATAATTGTCAGAAGTTAGAATTTCTTTCAACATTATGAAGCACTTTTTGTATATTTTGACTCTGCATCAAAAGCTGAAAGTCTCGAAGTCATTTCGAGAAATTGACGTTTTAAGTTTCTGTTTCCAAATTCAAACGGATGTATCTTCGCCAATAATTGTCAGAAGTTAGAATTTCTTTCAACATTATGAAGCCCTTTTTATATATTTTGACCCTGCATCAA